>NC_071275.1:12746514-12971514 GCF_023375685.1 Ictalurus furcatus | reverse complement strand
TACCCAGTCCACTACTCATAACACAGTGCATAGGATAAGTTCTAAATCCTTCTAAAAACACAGGATTATGTAAAACACATTTAATATTTGATCTACATGAAATGTGACACACAATGATTTACCACTTTATCTTCAAACAAAGCTGTGGGTTATCAGCACTTCAGACCTCCACAAAGCGTTTTTTCCACAGTGGCTGTGGTCATTTAACAGGAGGTGAAGCACTGCTAATATTCACAGACACGTGAACCACATGAACCACATTCTTTTTTGTTTACAAAGCCAGTCCTTAACAGGAATTAAGCAACAATATAATGAGTTTTAAAAAAAAATAAAATAAAAGAAGAAGAGGTACTTTGTGCCTGATATCTTTACACATTGGTCTGTGTAAAAGGCCTTAAATAATGTTTTGCCCTGAAGGTTAGTGCAAATCATAATAACAACTCTAGAGTGTTGTGATGTATTGCTTTCCACACCATGTCCATGTGTGCATGTACGTGTACATGTTCACATCTGTGTTTCAAAGAATGGGTCTGCGTGTGTGTTTTAAACAAGGTGTCAACACCTGCCTGCTCTCCAGATGACATCCGGCAGATTGAGACAAAGGAGCGATTCTATCAGTGCTGCCTCATCAGACAGGCATTTAGCTGGAGTTCTGCTCCTCCTCGTGCCTTAAGCTAGGCACACACATAGGTACATTTAACATGCTTGGACAAGTTAGTCAGCCATCACAGTTAGGATAGAAGTTGGCCCCGTGCATGGTCTAGGATGAGTTTTCCTTAAACAAATCCTGTTTGGTTAAACCACAAAATTACTCAGATAAGACTAAAAAGGTATCAGCAAGTCAGGTTGACTTTACTGTCATGCCATCATTGTATAGACATACAGTGGGACAAAATATTTTTTCTCCAGGACCTTGTTGCAGGACCTTGTTACAGAGGTGCTGTACAGGAAGTGAAAGACAAAATGCTTCCTGGGATAGGCTCCAGGTTTCCCCGTGACCCTGAAGAGGATAAGCGGTATAGAAGATGGATGGATGGATGGATGGAGTTTGCATTAGGGTTGAAGTTATATTTACACACAAATAACCTTATAGAAATTTACTATACTTATAGTTACTAGTACCTCATGGTAAATATGGTACTTCAAACAGTCTATGCTTATGAGATCTTTAATAATGGTACTGACACAGTTTCACTATACTTACGACTATGTCTTATGACATGGTCATAATCCTGACCATGACATAACCATTACTGTGTTTTTATTTATGGTACTTATCTTTTGTTACTCTTAAATCAGCAACCACAGGTTACTACTACTGTACTGTATATGGTTGAAAACATATGGATTGCCTGATATTTGATTATGGAAGAAAAACAGTGGATTTTTCCTCAGGTTACAACGATCAAGGTTTCTTCAGTTATAAACAAACAAACAAACACTTTTCTGTTCCAACTATATTCCCATTATAAGGCCTTGTTCATGTACTAGGTAAGGAATAACACACTACAGACCGGATTGTGATACGGCCAACGTGAAGCTGAAGTGGATTGTTTCGGTATGACAGGATGGTATGAAGTGTGTTATTCCGATTATACTGTAACAATTTACCAACATTTACTATTTTTAATTCATTAATGAATGGCACGTCATGCTTTTTAACTGTTTATAGTGTGAGGGAAATTACTCATTTTTACTATGTAATAATTTTGTTCTTGTTCATGTTCATCTGAGGATAATGTCACTGAGATCAGTACATAGCGTTTCATATATATGGTAGTGGTTTAATACAAGGGCTTCAGAGCACTCTCATTATTCTATCCTGCTTTATTCTATCCTGTATTAACCATCTTTCTGTAATAAACCTTTTTACCTTCAGAGGACGAGTCTGCGAGTGTTGTCTAATTTCCACAACAATTTGGTGTCTCCTGGCTGGGCTGAGCGAGTCTTTCAGATTTCCTGAACAAGCAAACCGGAGGACGCTTGTGAAAAAGTTTAACCCTGAAGCCCGTGTTGACACGCAGGCAACCCTTTGTTGTGCAGAGCAAAAGACCACTGACTGGTAGGAATCATCAAGAATTTAGAATTAGAATTAGAATTTTACGAAGTCATAGTGTATTGATGTCATAGTGTATTGCTGTCATAGTGTATTGCTGTCATAGTGTATTGCTATCTCTATGGAAGGGAGTCAATGATTTAGAATTAGAATTTTATGAAGTCATCGTGTATTTCTGTCTGTATGGAAGGGAATCAATGAGATAAGAAATGTGTGTATTACATTGAGAGAAGTATTACATGAAGTGATTTCTTATAAGAAGTTCCAGGAACCACCTCTGCGACGGTAGAGATATTGGTGTTTCTTAGATCACAGCTTCAAAACTAAGATATATAATGACGGGTATATATATAGAGAGAGATAATAACGGTAAAAATATTTGCTAACGGAAAGAGTCCGGTTTGAGCAATAAATAAGTAAAGAGAGTACTGATTAAGAAGCGCAAGAGGCGTAGTATTTTTGCGGCAGGTTATCATCAAGTGGCATGCCCCACTGACTCATTCCATCATATCAGCGGTACATGATACATTTGGCAAATTTAAAGCACAAGTAAATTTTACTGAGATAAAAATAATAATAAAATAATAATTATTATTTAAAAAAAAAAAAAGAAGAAGAAGATTTTTCAGTACATTCCTAATCGTGCACCCTTCTCCTGGTATAGGTGGTATCTGTTAGTAAGTCCTGTCACAAAAATAAACTCACAAATCACTGGGACCGTTCCCGACAATACTGGGGGTCCAGGGGTAGACACTTAAGCTGGAAAGAGAAACCAAAGCGCGATATTGAAGTTTATTGGGTGGAAGACTTGATGATCAATCACGTCAATCACATCGTTGCAGCAGAAAGAGTGCATGACACACACACTTTTACACAAATTTGGTATTTAGCTGATCGTGGTGACGGGACTAAGTGTCTAAGGCGACGTGATTTCTATAGGTCCCACATAAGCCCGCGAAGTTCTTTAGTAGACTATTGCTGCAGATTGGATGACAATTAGTAGTTAAAAGCCCGTATGCCAAGATATTGGCTGCCTCTGTAAACTGTTCTGTATCACCTTTGGTCAGAAGAATCCACCCACACAACGTCACACGTCCCCTCGTCACACAGACACATAATGATTATTCTATCATTGAACACATGCGGTCTGCGATACGCAACCCTCCACAGACTAGCAAGACAGGGTTTGATTAACTGAACTCAGTACTCGGGGGATTGGGCTCGTGGATATTAACCGTCTGTCTACCAATAGGTGCAATGATTCTTCTTGTCTTGCTCATTTTGCCTTGTATTGTTTGTTTCGTTTGGAGCTGTCTCTCACGCTCGTTGAAATCACTAATGACTAAACGCTGATGTTGACAAAAACTGATTACTATCCCTATGATGACCAACCTGACTTGTATCCTAAACCTGACTGGGTATCAGATTCTCCCAGCGACACTGACGATGACGACCCATTGACTTCCATTTCACACCTATTGTAAATATTCCTTTGACCAGGACGACTCTCATTTCACCCTAAATGAACTTGCTTGACTATAGGATACTTTATATCCGCAAAAACAGCCTTAGCGCCTTCATTATGTCTGTTTCATGATGAACTCAGTTGAACCGTGAAAGGATTCTGAAGTTCTGATGTACTCACAGCATAGTAATTTCTCTGTTAATTTTAGTTATCATATTTTGTAATGATAAAATGGGGGAAATGTGAGGGAAATTACTAATTTTTACTTTGTAATAATTTTGTTCTTGTTCATGTTCATCTGAGGATAACACCTAAGAAGGCCATGTCATGTCACTGAGATCAGTACATAGCATTTCATATATAATAGTGGTTTAGTACAAGGGCTTCAGAGTGCTCTCATTATTCTATCCTGCTTTATCCTATCCTGTATTAACCATCTTTCTGTAATAAACCTTTTTACCTTCAGAGGACGAGTCTGCGAGTGTTGTCTAATTTCCACGACAATAGTTACACAATTGTGTTCTTTTATTTGGACATGACTGATTTTCTCAAGAATATAAAGAAATCATCATCACTATATGAGCTCAAATGAACTGAATAGTAAATGGGTACAGTTATAAGCCCTTACTCATCAAATGTATGCACAAATCATTCTGAGCTTAAATGAACGTATACAAATATCATACAGCTTTGGTATTCATCATTTCCATGTTTGGTGCCTCTATCACCATCATCATTATCAGTACCATCAATAAAATCCCTATAATATTCTAACAATACATCTAGTTAACTCTAGTCATAATACTTGAGTTAAGTGGTCGCATTTGGTAAGCATCAGAGTAAACAGAGGAGAAAAGACAGGATCCATTTTGAATTCAGTCTCAATCTTCCTGCATTTCCATATTTGTGAAACTTCACTGAACCCTACACAATATGACATACAGTAACTAGACAAATATTCAGACTTTCTCTCTCATGTTCTGATTATTTTCCTGTAATATAGTAAAGACCTGTAAACAGGGTGTCCAAAAAGCCCCATTTTTATTTAGTGAATCAACATTTTCCACTCACACACAGACATTTGGGTGGGTGTCATGTAAATTATGTGCATCTTTATTAAATTGGGGGTGTCATATTATGTAAATAAAGGACTGGTGGGCAGACTCTTGTCTCAATATGACTGAAACTGAGTCACCAATTCAATTACTCTCAAAAGGCTCATTCTGATGCTAAATGACAGGTTAATGCCTCATATGTCTTTCCTGGAAATTTAATCTAGGTTTGTTTCTATGCAACTAGGATGAACAAAAGGATTTAATGTTTCCACCAGCTTCAGTACGTTCTGACTTTGTTGGTTTGTTTGGGGTAATAAACAAGAAATCTGTGTTTTGTGCTCTGCCACAAAATCACTTTCGTCCTCTCTGTCAAGTTAAGCTTGCCATCACAAATTAGCATTCTTTATCATTACTTCTAAACCTACATATGACAGAAATTTACAATCTAAAAATCTAAAATTCACACTTGGGCATACACTCTCCACCAAATTAGTGCTTTTAAGCATAAAAAACAAGGGTTATAGCTACAGGCTCTCAACAAAGTTACATTCTGCCAAATTACACCATTCTATATGTACCTGATGTATCTAAAAGCTTGTTCCTATTAACTCTGGATGTCTGCCAAATACAAAACCAACGAGGACTGTCTCTGAAACAAAGCAGTCATATTACTGCACTCCCAGTTGATTAGATTTTTATTTCCTACTCTCCATCACTGTCTATTTTTTGCATATATCTTTTTCTGCTCATCAATCATTTCCCCTTCACGAAGGGGTGAGGGGGGACAGGGGAACAAATGAGGAGGCTGAAGTCTGTAATTTGGTCTGGGTGTGGTCAAATTAGCTATGGCCAGTAAACATGTGTTATCCTTCTAATGACGCATGCCATAAAGGATTAACATGCTCATTGCCACCTGACACTGTGATGGTATCAGGTGCAATGAGCATGCTAATGCATTGTGGTATACGCCATTATTTCTTCTTCTTCTTCTTATTATTATTATACTTTGACACGGTAGTCTATGGCAGCCCAAAAGAACGCATTTTAACGTTTTATGGGAATTTGGCAGTGATAAAGTATAGTCTCAACTACATACACACCAAATTGGGTGTATGCCACTTGAGTGCTCAAGTGCCACCAGCAGGGCAAATCTGAGCATACATTTGCAAAAATAACCCTCTAATGCTGTACAAGCACAATTCCACTTTCCTCTAATTCATTGAATTCATGCCAAGTTCAAAGTACACCATGACGTTAATTTACACCATACTGGATTTTACGGTGAAGTTGCCAAACATGGAGCGACGATGTATCTCGGCTATGGCATGATGTATTCAGACCAAACTTCCTACATAAGTAAAGGGCCAGAACCTATGAAGATTTTTTGTCTATATTCACCTCTAGTGGGTGCTTTAATTTATAATTTGTAGTAAAACTGCTTTTAAGTTTTGAACAGCGCAACATCAAACCATGACTGGTCTTCCTGTTGATTCCCTGGAAAATTCGTTTCTTTTTCTTCTATGAGATGGTTCATCCATAACGTGCAAACAAACTTTGATGACAAATCTGCCAAACAGGAAGTGGCACCATTTCTCAGCACTGCTATTACAACAAGCAACATGTCCTGATGTTAACAAACAAGCTTTGAGTTCATTTGCAACTTGGGAGTGCTACTAAAAAATTTCAGCAATAGATTGACTGACATGTTCCCATCAAATTTAATATATCTACTTAGGAACAAATGCTGATGATCCCCTTTTGGTGTTTCTCAGTCGGTAAGAGATGGGCCAGAAAGTGCTTGGCCCCTTAATTGCTGCTTGCAGCTATATTCACTTGTTAAGTGAAAATAAATAGTACATAATCTCTGTAATATAAATACATATTTTACAAAAATTTATGGTGTAAACATCAGTTATTATTAGATAACATTTAAGTACACTTAAGATTCCTAGTGATGTAAATAAATTCAAAGACTTAGCCCTCTATATGACCTTCTGCGTTAATTAAGGATCTCTAATTTTCTGTAATAGGATGCTTAAAAAGGTCAATAGGATACTTAAAAAGGTCATATTTCAGTCAGATACAGAAAATGCCTGAGGCAGAGGCTTAGAGATCAGAGCAGAGCAGAGCCTCTTAAAAACAGAGAGCCCGGCAGTACGGAGAACCCACACAAGCATCCACTGAATGTGTGTATAAATTACTCTTTCAGACAAGGGCTTTTCTGGGGAGGAGTGTCCCAGTGACAGCAGTCCACCACCAACACAGATACACAAAGACACACAGCAAAAGGCCCCACAGTCACAGAGGACAAGCAAGGTATTCTTCTCGCTGAAAGCGTCCATCATCACCAAACTCTCCATTTACCTCAGCCAACCTGCTGGCAGTGCCAAATCTGGGCATTCAGCTGCCATTTAACCAGTCTCAGGTCCATCTACACCACCCATGGCAAGCTACCAACAACCGGGCCATTTTCAGACTGTAGTCGGACCAGTCAACAATAATCAATTCCTTATATAAATCTTTATTTAAAAAAAACAACAACTCCATACTGAAACTCTGTATTGTGAATTTACTGTATTGTAATTTCTGAGTCCACTCCCAAGAAGTGTTTTAAATTCATCAATGAAGAAATATTTAAGAAAGAAAGAAAGAAGGAAATTTCTCAAACAAGATTGAATCATTGTTCATTTACATACATTAAATAGCGCACTTATATAGCGCTTTTATCCAAAGCGCTTTACACTGTGTCTCATTCACACACGCACTCACACACCAATGGTAGCAGAGCTGCCACGCAAGGCGCTAACTTGCCATCGGGAGCAACTTGGGGTTCAGTGTCTTACCCAAGGACACTTCGGCATGTGGAGTCATGTGGGCCGGGAATTGAACTGCCAACCCTATGATTAGTGGACAACCTGCTCTACCACCTGATCCACAGTCGCCATCAGTAAGCGCATATCACAAAAAGCGCCTTTCTAACCAGGATGATTTCAAGAGCCAACAATAACAGACTATCTTATATCACACTAAAATACATGGTGTCACAGCAATAAAAAATAAAATAAAAAAGTCTGCAAGTGGAATGTTATAATTTTCTTTTTTTATTATTATTATTTCAGTTGTATTTGAGTATCAGCCCAGTTCATTCCAACTGCCCTCTGCATTCCAATAGTGATTTACATCTGATATTTTACTATGACACTCTTTATATTAACACAGCTTCCAGAATTTTCTTTTATCATAATATTACAATTTGCTTGGTTTTGCTATTTAGCTTGTCCATTAGCTATCATGCTAACATAGCACAACAACTCACCATTTGGTTAATGCCTTCTGCCCACCATCTGAGACAAATCAACATTTAACATCTTCCACTTTTTTTACTTAACTTACTTTACTTCCTTATCTGCATTTAATATAACTTTTAGTCACTGAATGGTTCAGCAGATTTAAAGCAACTGTGAAATAAACCGTATCTTCTAATAAAGAGACGTACTGCTGATCTTTAAATCTCTGTAGAAGGAATGTGCTAATAACACTAATCAAGAGCTTCCTGTTCCAATCTGAAAGGCTAAAGTCCAACACTTCCCAGCTCAAAGATGTTTGATCCAATTAACTGATTAATAACCAGGTTTAGTATGTTTAGTAAATGTACCAGTGCTGGACTATGGTCTTCTGCGTCTGGAATCCAAGATCTCTATTTAGTGGTGTATCAAAATTTTAGACAAAGGGGTAGAAATGAAGGACACTTACACTATAATACCTAAAGTATGTGGACACCTGACCATGACCCCAATGTGTGGGCATTCCCCAAACTTTTGCCACAAAGTTGGAAGAACATAATTATCTAGAATGTCTTTGTATACTGTAACATTACGATTTCCCTTCATTCGAACAAGAGGCCCAAACATGTTCCAGCATGACAACATACCTATGTACAAAGCAAGGTCCATGAAGACATGGTTTGCCAAGGTTGGTTTATAGGATCTCAAATGGCTGCACAGAGCCCTGACCTCAACCCCACTGAACTGGAACACAGACTGTTCCCCAGGCCTCCTCTCCTGACATCACTGATGCTCTTGTGGCTGAATGACTCACATAATGGTCACATAATGACATTAGTGTCGGATCTACAGGGTGGCATCAGGGTCCCAGGTTCTGTGCAGAATTTTACATGTTCTCCCTATGTCCATGTGCATTTCCTCCAAGATTTCTGGTTTCCTTCCACCTCCCAAGAAATATGCCAGTAGGTGGACTGGCTACACTAAAATGGTCACCTACGATGGACCATCCATCCAGGGTGTATTCTCATCTCCCCAGTGTTCCTGGGAAAGACTACATATCTACCGCATCCCTGACAGGATAAAACAATTACTGAAGATGAGTGAATAACACAGTTGCTCCAAAGTTTCTAATACTCAATACTGACCAAAATACTTACAATGCTAAAAGGATTTAGGTCAGTGGTCACCAACCCTCTTCCTTGAGCTCTACCTTTCTGTAGGCTTCATCTACAACCAAAATCTAATACAATTGCAATGATTAAGGCAATGATTAGATGGTCAAGTGGGCACGATTATGGATGGAGCTAAAGTCTTCAGGAAGGTAGCTCTCTAAGAACAGAGTTGGTGACTACTGATTTAGGTCAATGCTGGGGTGGTGAATAGAGTAACAAGGCAGCTGCCACTCTGTACCAACTAGCATTCTAGGCAGGCTGGGAGATTCAATGCTAAATGTTAATTTGGCTCAAATGGGCTCAATGGCCATGCCCCTATCACTGTTATTCACAGTACTGGGACAGCTCTTCACATGGTGACAAACAGTTAGGTGACAACAGCAGGAAAACCAATATTGGAATCTCGGGTCACGGATACAAAAAAGTGCTTACATGGTGTAATAGTTAGCACTTTGAAGCCTGTGATCTAATTTCAAACACCTACTAGAACTTTTAATGGTTCACAATTTTCTCTTGCCACATAATTCCTGGCTATAACAAAAAGTGTTCATTTGTTGTAGCTGCACAGACAGAATAGGTAGTCTCATAACCTGGAGGTCTTGGATTCAATCCTCACAGGGGCACTTGGAAGCTTTGTTTCAGCAGGAAGGAACTGATCAATGTTCTCTTGGGCAAAACACGATGCCCATGCGATGATTTGTCTTTCTGTAGTAACAACAAAATTACAAGCAAGACTGCAGTGATTGTTTTATCCTAGCCTTTTCCCAAGGTAAGCATTGAGAGAAATTGGCCAGTGTTTATTAACAGAGAAGGCCAAAGCAGCAGTGCTTCAAATCTTAATAAAAACAGTCCACTTGGTAGTGCACTTGGACACTAATATATACTGAGTACTGACATAACCTAATATATGATGAACTCTTTAATAGAGAACATGAGAAGGTGAATATGGACATCATGTCTATAGGACATTACAGCTCACAAGCATTTCATCATATATGGTTTACCTTCATGTTCCAGCCAACAGCACTGCTTACATTTCTTTGGAGTAATAAAGTAGAGGTCTGTCATTTGCGGTGCCTCTCCTGCTTTCTCCTTCCTTCTATGGCTAATAAGCATCTGCCCACTGCCAATTAGCAGCCTATAATTATGAGCAAATTAAATATAACAAAAACAAGCAGGTCTAAAAGTGACACTACACCATGATTTTGAAATCCATAAAAACAAGATTATGACTGTGTATAAATGCAGAAAAACCCCATTGGTTAGTGCTAATGACAGGTTTAAAAGCAGACTGCTGGGAGCTCAGTGGTGCACAGGAACGATATGGCACCGCTGAGTTTGTCAGACTCTCTATGAGTTGTTGTTCCCAGCATCAGAGCATCATCAATCGAGTTTGTACACCCGGCTGTCTTGTCTGAGGCTGTATGACTCAAATAGATAACCTGCATCATGCAGTAGACTTGTAATGAGTTCTGTGGTTATGGTGTATGATTCAAGCATCAAAATTGACTTTAGAGATAACTACAGATATCTAAGCCCTCTCATTTGGTCGAGCTTCTGTTTAAGAAGATGCTTCTCAGGTGATATCATTTGCTCTAGCCAATCCAGACTTTGAGGTTCCCCAGGGCAGTCTGCGATTTTGTGTTTTTGTTCTGCTCCTGGCCGCGACATACCTGAGTTATGTAGTCAGTGTGTGTCCCTATAGTTTGACTACCTGGTACAGGTGATCTAGGAGCGAGAAAAGGACCATATTTGGAGCAAAAAACAGAGCTGTGAAACTGTATCAGGCTAAAGACTCGCAGGCTGTAAGAGTGATACAAATTAGGAACATATGTGTCTGAAACTGAATTGTTCAATAATTATAGAGCTACATTGTTTGCATGAAAAAATTGTGTGTCTAGACATCTCACAGACATCTCACAAATCCACACACAGTAGATGAGAAGAGAAGAAAGAACAGAATAAAGTGTTCCCCAAATAAAAGTACCACAAGTAGTCCTTGGCCTTTATCTCTCTTTTTCTAAAAGCAAAAGAAGGAGAGCCTACCTTTCTGAAAGTCTTTCCGTGCGTTCGTTTTCCTCACGATGTAGTTTCTTGTCTGTCTCCCTCTCTTCCTGTATGAGAATGTGGTGTGGCTCGACTAAAGGAGGTGGGAGTGGGGACAGAGAGAGAGAGAGAGAGAGAGAGAGAGAGAGAGAGAGAATAAGAAAGAAAAAGAGAGAGTTGGTGAGCAAGCAGAAGAATCGAAAGCAGAGGAGGAGAAACACGAAACCACCAATGACCCTCAAACAATCAATCCCCCCCTCTCCCTCTCTCTTTCCCGCTATTTTTCCCCTTCAAGTCTCCAGGTCCTTCACAGGCTGTAAGAGTGGGGACAGACAGATTTGTTTCAGTCTAGATTGAGAGGAAAACAAGGAAATTTGATGAATGGGAAACATGTAGCCACAAAGACTGCGAGTAAAAATATGACCCGTGAAATGGGTTTCCTTTTTTAAAATGCACGGGAAATTACAAGCAGGACTGTGGTGCTTTTTATTATTCCAACCTCAAGTTCTTCCAAAGTAAGCAGAGAGAAACTACCAATGCTGACTAACAGAGAGAGAGAGAAAAAGAGAGCAAGAGAGAGAGAGCGACTAACACAGGTGGATGGAAACAAGTCCATGGGAAAGTTATGGAGCTTGTCATGGCACAGTAGGTGACAGTTAAACAGATCACACATGTCACTCCTTAATATTTTCATTTTCTTTCTCTTCGCATGCCGTGACATGAATTTGCAATCACACAGGAGGTTAGTTCATAAAAATTCTACGGAAAACACTCCTAACTTGTTTTCTCTGCGAGTGATATTAGGCTGGAACATGTTTACAACATCATCCTGGTCATCTGATGCTGATGGATGATGAAACAACACTTGACAGCATGTGTTTATATTGCGAGGAAAACACACACTCAGGTTACTCACCTAACAAATACACTGCACAAACATTTAAGAGGATATATAAAATGTATATATATATATATATATATATATATATATATATATATATATATATATGTGTGTGTGTGTGCATAAGAAGCCTTGCTTGCCAGTATAGATATTAGACTTCAACAAGTTATTCCTGGAGGCATGCATGTGTGCAATTACTGGTGAATACTGAAAAGCCTCTGTGGGTCTTTATTAGCTTGTTATCACACATCCACAGCCTGAATCACCTGAGGGCAGGCTTCTGCATTTGTTTAGATGTCTAGGCTTGCAGGGGTCAAAGGTTAACCGTTGTCAGGCCAACTAGTACCAACTTTGTGCCACTGCCAGGAAGCCATACACGACCTCAATGCAGCCATACAGACGTGCAGATCTACTTCACACAGTACTCTGTGTTTGGCTCGTAATAAAACATCTAAAAGTGTCAGAGGATGTTTTATTCAATATGATGCACATGCAAATCTCTTGTATGAAAAGTTGTAATGAAAGTTATGATTCAAGTTAGGCGCAGGGGTGGCGTTTCTACCTTTTCCTACGGCTTTATTCATATGAGATCAATCAAAACCTTTCTGCATTCAAGTTCATATGGATTTCTCATGAGATTGGGTTATATTTTTCCTCAGAAATTGGTACTCATTTAATGCTGCTAGTACATTATCACAACAACTAAGGTGCACAGCTGTCCTTGTATTAAATAATTCATTATGGTTTAAACATTTATAAAACAGACGCGAAGTAACTAGTGCAACTCATTATTTGGAAGTGGAAGGTGGAAGGTATATGCTCATTTGTCTCTTTTCCTGTCTCTCTTCCTCTCTCTGCTACCTGATTCTGCTAGGGGAGCAGACCCTTAAATGTGAACACAAAGACGTCTTTCTTCAGCCAGCAGGCACTCAGGTCTGTTCTGTTGCACTGTGTTGATATAACGCTATAACTACAGAGATACACGCCTCAGGGAAAAGGAGAGGGACAATCAGACAGACAGACAGAAAGTAGTGCTGATGGTAAGAAAAGAAAGTTTAAAGAGAGAGACAGAGAGTGACAGACAGGAGGAGAAAGAGAGAGACAGTTACAGAAGAAGAGGGAGAAAGAGATACATACAGAGGGAGAGATAGGCATCATTTGTGAAAGACAGAGAGTGAGCGAGACAGAAGGAGAAAGAGAGAGACAGAGTAAGTGAAATAGAGGGAGAAAGAGAGAGACAGAGGGAGAAAGAGAGAGACAGAGAGTGACAGAGACAGACACAGAGGGAGAAAGAGACAGAAGCGTTTATGAGAGACAGACAGAGTCTGATTTCATCTCGTGTCACTCCAAACTGTTCCGCAGAGACTATTTGATGAGTAAACTGGCCTGGTAAACTGTTCACTGATTATTAACCAGAACAGGTTTAGACATATGAGAACTCACTGTCCTGCCCCTGAACATGGAAACACAAATCAGTTCCCAGCAGCTCAAGCAAACACAGCACTTGCCATCTCATTATACCAAGCTGTGGTCCAGCAAGCTACTAAAGGCTCATAACTTTTCTGTAGCTATTTGGGAAACACCAAAAAATCAACACAAGTGCAAAATGTGTGCCTTTATTCTTAAGGGCTCAAAAGGAGCCTTGACATGGCAACGAGTGGCAGCCTTAAAGGATTTGAACTGTCCCATATGCTGTGTTAAGCTTAAGAAGAAGTCAAATTCCTTACTGGTTATTTAAATAACAACCCAGGACAGCAGTGATAACCTTGCTGCTAACAGTGTCACTCAGGGAAGGGGAGGGGATTTAGGGAAGGGGAGGGGATTTAGGGTAAAGCAGCGGGTGGATGTCTGGGAGGCCGCTGAACCTCAGTACAGGATTACACTAAATCTGCTGATTAGACAAAGCCACATTATCTGCCTGACTACAGATTCACCTCCATTTCATATATATATATATATATAAGTATGTATGTATGTATGTATGTGTGTATATATATATATATATATATATATATATATATATATATATATATATATATACACATACATTACCAGTCAAGTTTAGACACACTCATTCTTTATTTTTACTTAAACATTTTAGAATAATAATAATAATAAAGTCATCAAAACTCTGGAATAACACAAATGGAACTATGGGAATTATGTTGTGATAAAAATTCAAAATAAATCAAATTTTATTAATAAATCAAATAATTTAGTATTTTAGCATCTTCAAAGTAAAGTAGACACAATTTTTGCCTAGAATTTTCAGAAATGTACTCTTGGCATTTTCTCAACAGATTTCTTGAGGAATTCCCCTGAGATGCTTTTTAAACAGTATTAAAGGAGTTCCCGCCTATGCTGGACACTTATTGGCTGCTTTTCAGAATATTTCGCTCCAAGTCATCCGTTTAAAAAATATATTTTTGTAAATAAAATGTTAGTTTTCTAATGAAAGAAAGAAATATGTTGGGACAATTATATTTTTCTCCACAACACCGATTTCAAACATTTAATCATACACCTTCAAATCAAAAGGTTGTTAAGATCATGAGAAACATTTCGGTCAAGTGTCTCCAAACTTTTGACCGGTAGTGTGTGTGTCACGTAATGGAGGACAGGACGGGCGCAAGTGCAGATAAGAGCTTTATTAGACGAGAGATAAGCAAACAAATCCAAATCGTGAAACACAGGTGTGATCAGAACAGGCAAAGGGTCAGGCGATCTGCAAACGGGCATTAAACAGGCGAGGCAAAAGCACAAAACGAGAAACAAGATCAAAAACGATGAAACAAAACATGAGGAACAATGTACAAAGGCTTAGTAGGGTGGTAACACTCACAATACTTTGCGATGTACAATGAGAAACGAGGGGTTTAAATACTAAAAGTAATCAGTGGGAAAACACAGAACAGCTGTATACAATGATGCCACGTATGGGAACCAACCAATGACAATACAGGGGCGGAGACAGGAGAGAAAACATAAATGCACACATGTCGAAAGTAAACATAGTCAATGTCATTGTAAAACCCGGAAGCGCTTTGAGCTTCGGAGCATGCTGCGTGCTAAAGTGCGAGGGGAAATCATCACAGACGCAACCACAGACATATGTGCTACTTGTACTGTTGTGTGTGAGATGCACATGGGGCGGAGTGAGCCAAAAACAGGCTACTTCTAGGTCATTGTGAAAATAAATAAACAAACAAGTGCTTTTTTTGTATCAAGTGCTTTTTAACCCATGCAGAACCCATGTGCAGAAAACTGTGCAGAACCCACATTGTTAAAGTGAAGAATCTGCAGTAATATCAACTTAATATGACAATCACAACAAGGTGATAAAAATCAGCCTTAAAGTCCATCCATCCATTTTCTGTACCGCGTATCCTACACAGGGTCACGGTGAGCCTATAACCTATCCCAGGGAACTCAGGGCATAAGGTGAGGGACACCCTGGACGGGGTGCTAGCCCATCGCAGGGCACATTAACACACACACACACACACACACACACACAGACACACATACACACACACACACACACACACACACACACACCCATTCACACACTATGTACAATTAGAGATGCTAATCAGCCTACAGCGCAGGTCTTTGGAATGGGGGAGGAAACTGGAAAAAACTGGAGGAAACCCCCAAAGTACAGGGAGAACATGCAAGCTTTGCGCACACAGGGTGGAGGCAGGACTCAAACCCCTAACCCTGGAGGTGCAAGGCTTCACATTTGTTTACATTTTAAGCAGTCCAAGCAAAAAAATTAATGGAAATTAGCTATTAATAAAAAAAGGTTAGCTGAGCAACAACAACAAAAGCTCTTTTTTTTTTTTTTTTGATTTTTTAATGGGGTAAGCTTGGAGACACATGGGCATGTCAGTATATCAAAAAAAAAAAAATCCTGTTCTGAGAGCTCTACACAAGAAAACAGACAAAGTTTAGTAACCTCAGAGGTATGGCTGAGTGGCTGCCCATAAAGTCATGTTTCTGCTGCTTTACACTGGGTTTTGACACAGAAAAAAATGATTTCCTTGGTAAGTTAAAATTCTTGGTCTTCTATCGCTCAATATGACATGCTCACTGTAATAAACTTATAAGACTGCTGTTATGGCACAGCCTTGTGTACACTTTTCTTTAGCAACATGATGTACTTCTGGATAAAACGGCATATGTAGGAAGGCAGAATTTTTTATCTATCAGCTTGTGTAAAGTGGGTGCTAGCCTGCCATCGACTGTAGAGGAGTACGCACCTCCCACACTACTACTGGCACTTGAGGAAACCTGAGGCGAATGAAATCCTGCTAACGCAGGAGGCAGAAATGAAGGAAGACAAAGATTTCGTCCCAGAAGTGGGGACAAAATATATATTATATTTATTTGAGCATGTGACTCCAACCGATAACAGTGAGTTGACTCGAAGGCCGAGGCCAACGTTTGATGCTCACTCTCATGAGTACCACGAGGGGAGGTCAAACATGAAAAAAGTCTGTTTAGAGACGAAATACATAGATTATTCAGATGAATCATGCACAATCAGATCAGGGACATGAACTAACAAGATAAAAAGAAGGAAAAAAAAGTCTGCTTTGATTTCAGGTTGTATTTGCACACCTGTGAAAGCAAGGTCTGAATACAGAGAACTGTTCCTTGGAAATAATGATGCTCTTTTAGATGAACAAAAGTAGACAATGCTAGAGTTTTCCCCAAACATAATAATAACAATAATAATAATAATAATAATAATAATAATAATAATAATAATTGGACAATAACTAGCAAATCATTTCTGATCCTAGGAACTATAACTCATTTACATTTAAAGCCTACTATTATTATTTACTTATGCTCTTATCTTATCTGTGGGGTACAGAGCCGCATGACTGGTGGTACATAGCAGTAAATAGCAAGCCAACCACCTGCGACGTGATAGGACATTAGTACAAGCACAGAAAATATCGATACCATGGGACTTTGTTTTCACCACATTGCAGCAGGGCAGATCTCAGACAAGAGTTAAAGAGCCGTGAACCATCTCTGCTTGCCAGTTAAAATATGACCAAGATACTAAACAAAGCCTCTTAATAAAATAAGTCTCTTCATTTCCATTTTCATAATGTTAATGTTTTGGCTAATTAGTGTATGATACAGTTTGTTCCTTTTTCCCCCAATTTGGTCATCTGCCAATTCACACCCACCAGCTAACTCTCGCTTATCATATGACAGCTACCGACAGGTAGGGTGAAGGCTAACACATGGTTCCATCAAGACATGCAAAGCCAGCCAACCATATGTGCTTATGCTGTGTTACAACACAGCATAACACATGGGGTGAAAAGCACTATCTGCCCTCTTCCAAATGCTTGACCTGATTGGCTAGTAACAACAGTATGCCATCCCTCCCTCCCAAATAGTTATTAAGCGTCCATTTTAATTCCATTTTCCACTCCATAAACACATTAATTGGAAATTTTAGACATTTAGACATAACATGATAAATGGCAGTGGTCTTTAGAAACAGACTGTCATGAACAGTGTAGATAGAGGCTGACAATTTGTACATGCAACAGATAATATCTATAACAAATAAATAAATAAAAAATAGCAGCTAATCAGGTGGCCAGTGAGTGGAGCAACCGATACAGTACATTTACAATTTAAATCATTTTATTCCAAACCATGAATTCTGAAATATTAGCCTATTACCAATGCATATCTTTTCCCACAATGACTATATTTAAATACAGAAACAACCCCCTTGAAGCAACTCCATGCTTAATTATAGTCCATCACTTTCTTGATCAGATTTCACAGCTATTACTTCAGACGTGTGAATGCTTGTTTGAAGTTGTGTAACACATTGAAACAATGGCAAAACTGTACCTTGTTGTTGTAAACATGACAACAGAGAATGTACTATCCTCGTTATCCAGTTACGCGCCATGCTATCGACCTTCAGGTCAAGATCTATGTAACAACTGTGCTTATTTTGTGTAAAAGAAAGGCTCATTTATGGAGAATATGCTTATTTCATTTAAATGTTTTGAAGACATTGCTTTGAAGACATGCATTTTTATTCTGAATTGCCTCTTTTACTACTAAAAAAAATAATAATCTTAGGTTTTTCTTGCAGTTGCCATTTTTGGGGCCACTGTATGGTGCAGAACAGTTGAAGCATTTGTGACAAATAGTAAACTGAACTGAACTTAATGAGCAAACTTAGCAACACAACCTCAGCCAAAAGCAGGGCAAAGTACAATCTGTTCTAAAATAACGCATGAATACATGAAATAGGCCACTGTAGTTTGCGCTAATGACATGACTACAGAAATAAGTGCACTTAAAGTTGCATTAGGTAAATTTAGGCAAGATTATCTTCCAGATTAGCTCTCTAACAGTTAAGTAGGTGGGTTAGACATTTGAATGATTTTTTTTAAACTCCTTGAGCCCACCCAACCCCATTCCTGCCCATGAGCACAAAACTCCGCCCCCAGGATCTACGGTGGCCCGTGGAGTAGAGTGTTTATAACATGACTAATGGGAGGCCAATCCAAACACAAACAAGCAATCCAGACTGGAAGTCACTTTTCCAAATGCGTTTTCTCAGCCACATAATACTTTTGCCCTGTGGTCATGTCTTAAATCATTATTTAATAATAATGTTCTATGTATATTTTCAGGTTATTTGTACAAGTAATCTTTTTTAATCATCTACTGGACCTTTAAAGTATGATACAGTACACAGGTACATAAATCTAAACAAATGTTCTTAATCCACCACAGAATACATGTATACAATACAGGACTTTTAAAGAGTAGCAGTAATGTATGCATCATGCAATTCACAGTCAAGAAAAGGGTTAACTTGAGTGTACCCACTCCATAACTCACCAGCTTTTAAAAAGAAGTTGGGGCGGGTCGACTGTTGAGCTACACCGGAAAGACAGAAGTTTTGCAGAAGAACTGTCACAATGATGGAAACGTCTTTGTTTATTGCTAGCAATCCATTTGCTATAATGGTCCTAAAGACATGAGATCAAGAAACCTTTCTCATGGCCTCTAAGAGAGACAGTGGTAAATCAACAGTGCTTAGGAATCACTAAGTGCCTGAGAGATGAAATACAGAGAAACACAGGCTCTGTGCTAACTGCGTGGTAACTGAGCAGACAAATAGGTCTCCTAGTGACAACACGTCAGCTCTTGTTAAAGGGAGACGCGAGGGCCAGCAACAAAGTCCAACAACAAGTCCAAAATCAAGTCAGACAGAATGAGTTTCTTTGGCTCAAGAGGAAAAGAAAGGAGAGACAGGGGATGTGTGTAGTAAACCAGCTGCCATTAGCTGAGGCTTAATGGCTCAATTTTATTCAGTTGCCTTTTGCAAGTTGTAGATATTCTACTTCTCATAAGAGTCAGATAAACCCAGTGAAGATATTAGTACCAGCATAAACAAGAAGGGCCATCATTTGATGACTTATGGGTGACAAATTATTGGTGCAGTGAGTGGGAAATGAGCATTATACAGTTAATGTGATTGTATCCTTCCTGTTTTTCCACTCACATCTGAATGTGCTGGTTAGAAAGACTGAGAAATTTAGAAATTTGGCACCTTTTGACTCCATTGTTGATATGAACTCATAGGGCAATGGGTACACCTGGTGGCATTAGCAACACCTCTCTCTCTCTCTGTCTTTGATCAGTGCAGCAGAGAGGATGATTCTTTCTGCACCTCCTGTGCTGCTCACTCCATTTTCCCCTTAGGCGCGATTATGTCCTCACTCCCCAGATGACCCCATGTCCATGGGATATTTATGGGATATTTTTAATTTTCCAAATCCACTTCATTGTTCCTTATTTTTGTCTTGTTTTTAACCCACTCCCAGTTGCTCTGCATAGTAGAAATGTTAAAGAGGGCTTCATCTGGAAAGATTAAAAGGCTAAGCATGGCATCAAAAGTAGGGCAGTGCTAATCAGGTTCAGTCCTTAGTGATATGGGAGAATACACACAGCTGCCTAACACGCCATCTAGAGGAGGCATTGTTTTACTGCACTTTTAACTGGTTAGAGCTGAGCTCAACATGAAGTTCCCTCGCACACTATTAACGGTACCACAATAAGGACCCTTCATCACAGCCACCAATAGAGAATTTAAATGCACAGTCTTAGTGTACAGGGGTTTAGGAATGTGACGTTGCACTACAGTGGCTTATAGGAAATCCCCAATATTGGCCCTCATTTATCAAGGTGGACACAAACAAATTCATTTGTAAATTGGCTGTAGGAGCATTTTCACACAAAAAACATTCGTGTTCATGAAAAATCCTGTAGGTTTGGGGGAACTGTTGTTATCAAATGAGAGTTCCTGAGTGTGTGTAATAAGAAAACTAATCCATGTAAACCACAAGGTCTCAGATCATCTAACTGGCATGGTTTACTAGACTAATCATTCAATTAAGACAAAATGCTGCTGTGTAAAAGGAGGACTGCTGGTCTGTCTATACGGTAGCCGCAAGCCAACGTACTGAGCTGGCCTTAGGCTACTGGAAGATTTAGAGCATGCCACGTTTAGGAGGGAACGGGTATTTAGAGAGAGTTGCTGAGACACTTAAAACAATTAAACATAGCCCTTTCCCTGTCTGAGGTGATAGTTCAGTTTGGCCTACAAAAACATTTACACTTTATTAACGGTTGATAAATCAGGCCCATTGTTTGGATAACATATAATGCATTCAGACAACACAGCTAGCTAACAAGCTAGTTGCTACAAACAATCTAGAAACAGTTTCTTTACAAATTCACAGCCATTTTGGAAAACAGAAAACAGAACAGTGCTTTATAATTTTGCTGCAAGGTGAAAAACAAGAGAAGTAATGTTGCCTGAGGTGACAAACATGTCAAATAGCTCGGGTTTAAACAACAAGATGCAAAACACTCATCTGCAGCAACTGAGCGAACTGGCATTTTCATTCTGATGGGTTTGAAATGTATTAAATGCTGCTTTGCTATCCGCTTTGAACATATAAATTAAATTACTGACCTTGCATCTTCTCTCTCTGTTAGGTAATTCCACTGTAACTGTGCATGGTGGAAATGTGCGATTCACAATGTGGAAATCAGCATTGTATTAATCATGCATCTAAATAAACTGCACCTTTTGAACACCGGACGTTCCAATCTGCGCAACCCATAGAGTTCAGTTCAACTCTGACCTGTGAATTCGCACCACGTGATGACGTGTGACCAAAAGAAGATCAACTCATCAGGGCGTGACCTCTGCAGAAAATCCAAGATGGAGGAAGTACTGATTATAGCCGTGTCACAACCATCCCGTTTTATACAACACAGATTTAAAAGAATATAAAATCAACATCAAAGGAGATAGGGTGAACCCACAGCCTTCTGCTCTGCAGACGCTTTCATTGACTAGGGCAACTATAGTGTAAAAATGCCAGAGTCCATGGATTGTGGATTAAAAAAAACAATGCCTTGGGGCATAATGTAATATCTGGTTGCCGCCCACAGTTGCAGTGGTCTCCAAAGATGTTTCGCATGCTAAAAGTCTAGTGTGACTGCCCTTTTAGAGTATATAGAGAGCACGCTGGTCACATGATCACATTCTTTTGTATAGAACCTGTGCCATTACCAGGAATCGTCTGCACTTGTGAAGTGACTGATAGCCCCAGACCATCACGCATTATAGGTTATATGATTAAATGGGAAATGTTCTGCACTTATATAGTGCCTTTTAACCACTGTTTCTCATTCACCCATTCACACATGCACTCACACACCAATAGCAGCAGAGCTGTCATGCAAGGCGCAAGTTGGGGTTCATTGTCTTGCCCAAGGACACTTCAGCATGTGGGCGGGGGATCGAACAGCCAACCCTGCAATTAATTGACAACACGCTCTACCACCTGAGCCACAGCCACTCCATATGATTATACAATAATGTTATAACCAATAAAAAGTACTCTTCAGTAGCTTTCAAATGACACCAGCCCCATGCCGCTGTGATCTCCAGGAAAGAGGCTATGGAACTCTGGCATTTTAGCTGACTTTGGAGCTCTAGCTCAGGTAAAAATTACACCTCAGGTGCTGCCATGGAGCTCATTATGTTTCAGCTAACCATTTTCCCCAGGCCAGAGACTTTGTTTATTCCATCAAATTCTGTTATTTATTTTTAAGACATGGTGCACCTGTAGTAAATTTTGTTTATAATATTAAACCTCTGTTTGTTGCATTTTTATTTATTTATTTAGCATATTACAGACAAAAATGCACATTGTTTTGCATTGTTTATGATTTTGTTCAAAATATTCTGAAAGTCGAATTGAATTGTGAAGCCAGTATTCTGAATCGAACCAAACTGAAATGTGACCTGAGTGTATAGTTACACCTCTAAATTCCACAGTAATAACATTTATACAATCTGAGGAAGCAAAATGTAAGGTAAGAGAAGGCACTGCTTCCTGACCAAAATGATCAACATCTTTTTTTTTCTTCACCATTTTCTGCTTAAATTGGTCTTGCAAACACACCACTAGCTAACTCTTCTATCTCCCCTATCATACAACAACAACCAACTAGGGAGGGTGGAGTCTAACATGTGACAAGACATGTGAAGCCAACTACTACATCTTTTCAAAAACAAGCTGCGTAACACAATTAGAGGAAAGCTCTCTCTGCCCTTTTCTGCATGCATGAGCTCACAGACACCCATCATTAGCTAGTGTCAGTGTGATAGACAGGGGAGAGTCAGTTAATGCCATCCCTCCCACCCAGACAGAACAGCCAACTTTGCTCTCTGGGCTCTCAAGCACGATTGACAACGGCATCGTAGTATTGAACTCACAAACTCCTGATGATAGGGAGATAGCTAATGCTTTTCTCTTGAGCTGCATCATTATTTGTCTTTGGGTCATAGTTCCAAATATTTAGAACAGCAGTGATACAACTCAGTCCTTTGGCTCATTTTTTGCATGCAACTGCTTAATCTAGCAGCTCTCACTACAAAAAAAAGAAGAAAAAGCTGCAACCCAAAATACATGACATGCTTGGTTCACTTCCTGCAGTTAGGACAATTCAGAGTCAAATCACTTTCTCACTGCAAGCCAACCATGCTGGAGCTCACTTAGAACCAGACTTGCTCAGACACTCTCAGACCAGCTGTTTTGGTCAGTGTGAGAACAGATGCTGTGCAAGGGGAAAAACACACCAGCACCCCATACAAACGGAGTAAACACTGCATACAGGCATGTGAAAGCACCCTGCGTGTTTGTTTTTCATGCATGCCAGATCCTTCAACATGGACGCTTCAAAATACTCGAAAAGGCTTCAGGCGGAAAGCCATTAAGCCCTCATTAGCTTCTTTTGTCATCTTGGGAAAACAAGTTCATCCTGCTTTTCAAGTAGCAGCTCAAAAGTCCACATCCAGTATTTGATACTTTTTGTCATGAAAATACAAATAGTAAATAGTTTGTACTGTAGATGAAATGAGCTACCAGAAATGGGGCATGAATGTAATGTGATTAGTCAGCATGTTGCCTTGGATGAATGACTGCTCGTCAATGAAGGATGCATAATAATCTGAACACCTTCCCTGCCATTTAATTAAACAGTGCTTTTAAGGCCTGTGTTCACTCTCACTGATCAATACTCTAGAGCCAATTAAACAATGTGACAACATGTCAATATAATCTACAGCAAGAAATGCCTAGTAAGTAAAAAGAGCTAAAAAGAAAGCTGAATGATCTTTGTACATAGGTCAGTGAGTGAAAGTGCAAAAAACATCAAGTGGTTATATTTCACCCAAGAGACTCTATTCAGAATGCAAAAAATGCATTATTTCTTGTATATAATGTCAACATAGACAGAAGCAAAGCTCTAATCTTTAATATACTTACAGCCCATGCATAATAAATACATGCACTTAGTGGGCACTCTATTTATTAATAATTATCAATTTAATGTAATTCTATTCCATTAGCAATAGTAATCCCCTCAAAAATGCTCTAAAGATCACAATTGGGACTAAATAAACAAAAGAATGAATACACGTGCCACGTGGTTTAAATGATGGCTTCATGAAGACAGAGAGATGACGCAGAACAAAGGCATTGAGCCACTGTGAGGGTCTTTGTGTGGAGGAGGGTCTCAGAGGAAGGCAGGTGCCTCCAAACAGACCCATTATCTGCCTCTGCTGCATCTGAGCACTAAACACCTCCCCCACCCACCTATAATTCATCCATCTACTGCTTCAGCTCCACTCCTACTCTCTCTGAGAATGACAAACAAAGCCAAGACGCTGCTTTATTATCGGAAATCAAGGTGTAACGTTCTGATTTCTTCAGTGTAACTGGCTGCACTGTATGGCTGTATGCTATACACAGAGTGAATCACTGATAATACATTTAGTGTAGCTATATTAGAAAACAAGAAAAGAAACAAAACAAGACGACTGATATACAATAATGTGGTGATATTACATGTAATATCGTGCTGTGCCATGATGTGGAAGATGCTAATATCAGTTGACCATGATGACTAAGTGAATTATGCCAAATTTATGTATGTTAGTAGAGTTCATTAATACTATGCTAAAATACTGACACATAAAAAAACCCTATAAAACTTGAATTAGTGTATGAGCTTAAAAAAATAAGAGGTGCAAACAATCTGAGCTGGCATGTGTGGAAGCTTTGCACCTGGTTTTATAGTTGTAGAAGAATAAGACCAGTAAACTGATTAATAATAAGAAGGATAATTCGGTTGGGTTTATAATTCATTTGCATTTACATTTATACATTTAGCAGACACTTTTATCCAAAGCGACTTACAAATGAGGAAATACAATCAAAGCGATATATCACGCAGAGAACAATACAAGTAGTGCTACCATACAAGATTTATAATTGAGTTCTAGAGAAGCAAGGTGCGCAGAGTCGAGGTGTAAGAGCCAGAGTAAGTTTTTGTTGTTGTTGTTGTTGTTGTTTTTAATAATGTAGGGGTTAGCAAGAGCTGGGTCTTTAGCTGTTTTTTGAAAATAGTGACAGATTCTGTGGTCCGGATTGAGATTGGAAGTTCATTCGACCACTGAGGGACAGTTATTCAACCGAATCATTAGCATTAAACCTGTATAACTGGATAAGATGGTGGGAAATATTCTTAGTCTTTGTACCTCTTATTCTGAATGCTTACTCCGCAAACAAAACTGGTCTTACAGTGACCTGTTTGTGATTAAACAAGGCACTTCATGGCTGTTAAAAATGAGTGTAGCGTCCTATGTATCACTGGTTAGTATGGAAAGAATAAAACAGGACAGGGTGTGCAGCTGTAGGAAAATAATCAAGGATGAGCTGATGTGTGGAGTTATGTTACAACAACGACTAGATTATTTTCCTACAACAACACACCCTGAAGCGTTTATTACCTCTTATACCACAGCAATTTGACAATAATTAATATTTTTATATAATGAAGAACAACATGTTTCTTTTCATCCAACTGTAGTTGCACTTAATGTTGTGGAAACGACTACAAAACAAGTTATCACTTACATACACTTACAGCTAGAGTCATCAGTCCCTCATTTTCTCTTGAAGTTAATCAGACAGGATAAAATGTAACCGACACTGGAGACTCAGAACATTTCCTTACACAAAGACCCACCATGTCAACAACACACTTTTCTTTGTTAAGTCACACCATGTTTTTTTAAAATCTCTTTATTATTAGGCTTACATCCGGTGTCATGGTAGAAACTACATAATACAACGAGCGCATTAATATAAACCTGGGAGTTGTACCTGCACTGCTGTCAGAGTTACTATTCTAGAAAATCAATCAAAACCTTCTGACCAATCACGAATTCAAGAACTCAACAGCGGCATACTACTAATGTATTATATTTTAAATCCAAACTAAAACTGGAACTCAAAAATATTATGATATGAAATCCTGTCAGATTAAAGAAAAAACAATTTTAGTGCTCCTTCTGAGCTACTCACTGTGAATATCTGTGAATCACATATGAATAACTCCGAGAGACTTGTTTCTGCGATGAGTCACATCATCCAGTAAGAAAAAGACTTCCCACACAGACATACACACCCCGTGGCTAGGAAGAATGAACAATCTATCATCAGCGCATAAAACAGATGCCGTTTCACTTGAAGATGAAACTTGGCATTAACAACTTGGCTATTGGAATTAACAAGGCGAAATCAGCGAAATATCCTGCGCGTGTTTCAATGAGCCAGTCGTGTGAATGATTAATGACTGAGGTAGCATCAGCAATGAGGTTGCTCGATTTCTGAATTGCTAAATGGGTGAAATGTACAGTTGAAGCCCTTGATTAGTTGCATGAGATGAGGTGTGCTTGAGACAACACCTGTTTTGCATATTTGTGCTGTTGTGAGGGATTCTTTTCAGGCGGTTGAATAATTTTGAGACTGGAGAAGTCATTATAAGTTGCATTTTCAGTTGAATTTGAGGAAAGCACTTAAAGCATTCATTGTGTTGAACTATTTCAATTGCTTTTGTTTGATTTGTTCATTGCAAACAGTTGAAAGTCTGTACATTTTCACAATAAACCTGATTTGCAATGGGGGTTGAATCATTTTAATTGCAACTGTATTTACCAGTAGAATAGATAATCAATGCAAGATATAAACACACCCAGACACACCTGTCTTTGACCTAGCTGCTCTAGAGTCCAAGAAATGCAGCATTCCTGTGTCAGAAAAGCACAAGAAATTCAGGCTTCAAGAACACACACGCCACCCTGTATTACGGTCCACAACACTGTGTACAACAATAAGAAAATTACTGTACCTCCGATTTTTGTTTTTACACTTGCATCTAAATCATTGTTCAATCTATGGTTGACCAGAGAAACACCTATTTTTAGATCACTATTATTACATTGTTTTATTATTATATCTAAAATAATGCAACAATGAAGCATAAATTGTATTAGAGGAAATTTATATTCCGTTTATTTTATTTTCTGCCAATGGGACTCTAACTGCACACCAGTAGAGACAAAATATTGGGCAAAGTCACAAACATGAATCAATGTGCCAGAAATATAGCTATAAAAAGCAGTGCCTGATGACTCAAAGGAACATGTACTTGAGCACATGGCCAATATTGTCATAACATCCATGGAACTGAATGAATGGGGGGGGGAAATACAAACACATTCTGGAGAAAGGCAAGCTAAATGCTTAGAATGCTTGCACTGTACTTTTCAATGACAGAAAATAGTACAACATGCAACAGGCATTTCTAGCACTGGCCTATAACATGCATGTGCAGGCTCGCAAACTTGTTCTACATCTCTTGCACGTTTCTGTACATATTTAATATAGCATTTAAACAGCAATAAAAATATACTTCAATGTGAAAAGCTACATGTGGCCGTCTTGCAGCTTTTTAAAAAAAATTTTTTTAATGCATTAATCCCTCTTTTCCTGGTCTCCTGGCTTGACCTAGAACAGAATTTGGATTAGTTGATAGGTAAGGGGTTAGAGAGGCACTAGGGAGCATGGCCAAGGTCAATCATCTGTTCTCACACTGATATCACTCTTTCCCAGACACTTTATATTGCTCTGCTTACTTAATTGTCTGCTTTAGCAATTTCACTATAATCTCTACTGATCATAAATCTAGGGACCAGACTGATTTGAAAGAAACATTAAAATCCACTATTAAACCTCTGTATAGGAATTCTGAGGGCTTATGTAATCAGGTCCCGGGTTTGAGTGTTTTACACAGCTTTTAGATTTTTTGTATTTTTCTTGGCCTCATGGTGCATGCTAGAGTCTTGATTTCTGAAAGTATTGCAGCTAGTACAGACAGGATGAGCTTCAGGGAAAATTCAAATCTGCACATGTGCACATTAATGGCAGCCATGAATTATGTGATGCTTGTAAACCAAGCCATCCATATATAACCTTAGGGAAACCAAAGAAAGGGGAGATTATATGACGAAGGCTTAGATGCTCCAAATGATTTCTTCAAAACTCATAAAGTGCTGAGTTTGAATGACAACAACAATTACACACAAGAAGAAGAAGAAGAAGAAGAAGAGGAAGAAGAAGAAGATGAATGATATTAATCCACAGGTGAAGTCAAATGGACATTTAAATAATCAGAGCTTTATAAAGCACCACTAATTCAACACCTCTCAGGTTGTCCAACAGAGAAGGCCTTACTGTCTCATGTTCTTCACACACCTCTTCATTGGGAACACAGCCAACCGGTTCCAACCATGAAGTGCTCTAAAACATGGGGATTGAAAAGGAGTAGGAGTAGGGGGAGTCTTCTATTACCAGATGGCAGAGAATAAGTCTCTGTGGACTGGGTGAGATAATGAATGTGCAAAAAGATAATAGCAGGAGAACAAGAGATGGCCTGTGTGTACATTTGGTCTGAAATATCTGTGGCTTCAGGTTAGATGTGTGAAATAAGAAAGTTCTGTTTTTCAGGTCCAGGTAAAACTAAGTGGCCATGAAAACCTGTGGCCTAGCCTGAGGTCTTGCTAACATAATGGTTAAACAAGAAGCAGTAAATTAGTTTAACTAAACATTGATGACTGACTCCTGAGTGCTGCAAGAAAAAAAAGCATTCACCCTATCATTGGGAGATCGTGAGTTTCCGATAGTTTCCGGGGGGGGGGGCATACCTTCTCAATCACAGTGACACTAACCAGCCGTGGGCATCTCTGAGCTCATGTATGCGGAAGAAGGTAGATTGGTCTTCTTCTTCTGAGTGTGTTATGCTGCCCTGTGTAGCATGAGCAGTAGCTTAAAAAGATGTGGTTGTCTGGTTTTGTGTGTCTCGGAAGAAACACGCAACAGCCTTCACACTCCCCTGTTGGTAGCTGTAGTATGATAGGGGAGAGCTGGTTAGTGGGTGGGAACTGGTGTACAACCAAATTGGGGAGAAAATGGGGCGGGGGGATCGCTCATGCCTGACTCAGTTCATGACCATAGCAGCTCTGACACTTCTTAAGAGCTTTTTTTTATATGGAAAGTAGGAAGTGTGTGGCATGCTAGATGATTGAGGAAAAATCTCTGAAGCATTGAGAGATGATGTTCTGCTGAAATCTACTATCTTACTGGCCTGGGTAAATAATGGACAGGCAACCCTAAAAGCGTAAAAAAAAAAAAAGAAAGAAAAAAAAAAGAGAAAAAGACACCCTGTAATGTTGATTAAGCAATGTTTTATTCACACAAAAGGCATGACAGCTTTGAATTTTAACTCCATTCCAATTCCCAAAATGCAATAAAGAAAGGAAAGGACTGGGTGTGGAGAGACGCAGCTGTACAGAACCATCAATGAGGAAGAACTTTACATTAAAAATCTGCCTAATTAGTCCTCAGGGAGAGATACATGCGTACCCATGAGTCAGGATCACACACATTCTGGTTTGCCAGGCAGCCCATGGGGAGTGGAACAGAGCTAAACAGGGCCATTCACATGCTAATGGAAGCACAGCCCATGTGGTTACGGTTCTCAGGATATGAAAATATGGATCCAGAACCAGCAGAGAGCAAACTCAAGTATATTGGCCTGCTATTAGTCTCCCATTGCACAACAACAGAGCTGAAAATAATAATTAATTAGGAATATGGAGATGGAATATCCAGTGATGATGCAGAGCACAGAAACATGGTTAGTGCATTAGACAGTATTAAAATCCTCATTGGGGGGCAGTGGTGGCTTGACGGTTAAAGTATTGGATTACTGATTGGAAGGTCGGGGGTTCAAGCCTCAGCACTACCAAGCTGTCACTGCTGGGCCCTTGAGCAAGGCCCTTACCCCTCTCTGCTCCAGGGGCGCTGTATCATGTCTGACCCTGCGCTCTGACCCCAACCTCCTAACATGCTGGGATATGCGAAGAGAAAAGAATTTCACTGTGCTGTAATGTATATGTGACCAATAAAGTCTCATTATCTGAGTGCTGCGCGATGAGCATCAGAAATAATCTAGAATATATGTTCAGTTGAGATCTGTTACCTCATTTTGGCACAAAGAACACAATCGCATGGATTGTGTGGATATTTATCACTTGTGCATTGTTTTGGTGCCTTCATTTTAGTTAGCTTACAGAGAGGTTAAAAAATAAACGTGAATTTCCATATAAAGCATAAACCAAAAAGTTTCATAAATGATTATTTGCACAGCATTCTGGTGCCAATGTGTTAAACAATGGAGTCAGCAGTGCCAGTGTGCATCTGCTTCCAACTCAATGTACTTTTCACTGTGCAGATTTTGTGTGGTTTTAAGCAAACGCAACAGTCAAACAGTTGTTCTTCTGCAAGAGAATAATCAATGGCTCGCTGTCTTCAGCCTGCTTTGGTGAGCAGGCAAGCTTTTAGTCAGTACCATAAAAAACCAGCAGGACCTCTATCAGGATACATTTAAGTGTGATTTGGTTGCAGATTGTCTTACATATTAATGAGCCCGTCAGAAATCATTTCCCACTTGAATAACCGGCCACAGCGGGTGATGCCAGGGTACTCATGCCAAACTGCTGTTGCTGGCAAGTCAAACACCGATCATGGATACATTCAAAGTGCTCCCTGGCATCTAGTGTTTGATATGGAAACAGACAAAATGTGGAATAAGAAGGGTCTAGGTGAGCCAGCGAGGCTTCTGCCATGTGATGCAAACGGCTGATTCGAATCCAAGCAGGTAGCAGTTCACTCCCAATGGTGTAGATGCAACACAAGCAAAAGAGCACAGCAGCGGAGGCACAAGGGTTAACTCGTTTAAGCCGATCTGCTGTAGGCTTGGCACATCCACACTCCAAATGACCAAACCTGCTTTCACAGAAAGTCATTTTTTAGCTCTTTTGATTGTTTAGGAAAATAGTCAGATGTACATGAATAAAAAATATATAATGAACAGATAACAGAACAGACACTTATCTATCTGTAAGGCATCTGGAACAGGGTACAACAAAGGGCATCAAGGAAAAGTAATGTGACCTCAACCATCCCCTCCCCTCATCACTACCTCTTTTTATGTCTCAGTTCCTCCCCCCGCCTTCACACACTCCCCAGTCCCCCTCATTCTCTTCCTTTGTCCTTCCATCAGAGACCATGTCCCTGGGCATCTCTGCATAGCTGATTTGATGGGTTCCTGTGGTAAAGGTGCACAACTCTGAAAGTTTACGCTTTAAACTCAAGTTCTTGATGCCACCTTTCATCCATCGATTGCCAAAAGATGTCACACTCAGGCAAATGCAGGAACTGGAGTGGAGCCTATTTTGCAAAGTGCTACGTTTCATCTGTTCTTAATTACACTTGTGATGAAAAGTAACAGCATGCTGTAACGGTTGAATTGACAGAGACGGAGCCAGAGCCAATCTTGTGTGGCAGTAAGGTTCTGCTTATTACTTTTTACACAGTGGCTTAAGGAAGTCTGATAAATAGACTTACAATATGTTACAAATCATACAGTTCATAAATAATACATGCATTATGGCACCTAGGATAAATTTTTAATTCATAGTTGCCTGACAGACAAAAGATTAAAAAAAAACTCCTTAACGACTTTGGAATACCAGTCCATACAATCTTTCCCCTGAATTTATGACTCATCAACCCCTGCTGTATTACCTCAGTACCAAACAAACCAGACCTTATTTTTTTCAAGCATGACAAGGCTTATATAATAAGGATAACTAATGTGTCATTATGTCACATAACTAATGTGTCAAATAAACAGTGTGATCAAACTCTACATCTCTTGCAAACTCTTTTGTGGAGAATGTTTTAATGAGTTTGGAAAAAAAACAAAACAAAACAAAAAAAAAACATGAAACAGGTTAGATATGTTGCCTGGGTTCTGCTGAGAGGAGGATCCCTCTGGCTAGATATTAAATTTCTGAACGTTAATAACGTTCAGGGTTTTGTGTTACACTGTAATACTTTATGTACTCATCTCCTGTATTGTCTTTCAGGTTACACTATCGTCCTGAAGACTTGATATTCAATCCCACTGTATACATACAATTTACGTGAATATAAAATTACTTTGAAGCTGATTTTATTTGAAGCCTGAATGCACGACTGTCAAGAGGACAAGTATGAATGCATTGATTACGATTTGATTAGTCAATCAAGGATCGAATCATTATCAAATAACTGCACCCGGTCTACTACAGACATCTACCATGCACTAAGATAAACATTGCCTCTATATTCGAGTCCACACACTGCTTTTCAACACACACAGCTATACTCACCACACTGTGGCCAATGAGGGATTAAAACAACAGCTCACTTCTTAACCACAAACCAATAAAGAACAAAAACAAAAGGTGAAAGGAGGACAGATGAGATATTGGCAACTACATAGACTGAGCTGAAGGGACAGAGAGATAGTGTGTCTCCTTATGCCATCCATACACACAAACTCTCCCTGAGAACATGTTCTATTGGCCTGTGCATTTGTTGCGTAATCCTAACCTTTACATCTGTAAGCAAAAGTCATTCTAAAGGTCGTCCAGTTTTTTGGGCTTAAAGAGTGCGTATGAAATTTGTTGTCATGGATACTGAAAAAAAAATCCCCAAAAATGAATAGTTAATCACTCACATCACCATTTGCACATGTAGGGAGCCATACTGCCTTGAATGGGTCAAACATTTCAATCCCAGTGTAAGCATCACACTACATTCCACTGTGCAGACTGTGTGTAGCACCAACATGTAGAGAGTTGGAGAGAGAGCAGGAGAAAGAGAGAGAGAGAGAGAGAGAGAGAGGGAAACAGACAGAGAATGAGAGAGGGAGACAGGTGGTGGCATTCCGAGGTTAAGATAAAAAGAACACATTTGGTGGCACAGCATATGCAATGAGCAACGAACACCAACCAAAAAGGAACCTTCTCATCACTAGAGTATACAGTTTCGTACTGGATTGTATATTACCCATGGCTACGATTGTGCTGTAATAGTACCGTAATCAATTATTCCTCTGAACCCATTCAACAGCAGTTCATATGAATGGAGAACGGATGAGAGCACGGATGTCAAAACAGGATTAGTGTGTTGACAACACATGGAGCGTCCAGCATGGCCATTTCAGAGAAGCTTATCCCCCCCACCACACACACACACACACACACACACACACACACACACACAGAGAATCTTGTAATGCTATCATTGTAGGGTATTTCCATTGACGTGTCTTATGGTAGCTAAGTAACACTACACTGATGGCTGTTTTTATTTTTCAGAACATTCAGGCAATGTCCCCAAAATTGTCCTGTATTACTATCACCATGGGATCAGTTGATCCCAATACAATCCCAAACACATTGTGTCTCTAACACACATAAAATAAACATGTTTAATACCCGAGCACAAAATCACATCAACACCACTGACATCCATTAATGCATACTCACCAGCCACCTGCTTCAAGCTCTCCTCGATGTCTCCGATTACCCGTCTCCAGTATGTCCACAAGATATAAAATCAGCCTCGTAGAGCCAGGAGATGATGGCAGTCTGGCATAGGCCGTGTATAAGATGGTCAGAGGAATGAATAAATAAAAGGCTTAGCTGGAAAAAAACAGCCATTCATCAGGCAGCTACAACAGAGCCAATGCTGGTGGGTGTGAGGCTTTGGGATGCTGTACAACAACATGCATCCTCCTCTCAGAAAGGGATGAAAGGAGGGAGGGGCGACGCACGGAGGGAGGGGTGGAGTGAGGGAGCATGTTCGCTGCAAATCCTAAGGAGTCACATGACTCTGTCTGAGCTCTCCTTCAGGAGGGAGGACGAGAACAAGAGGCAGTAAGGAATCTCAGTGCTAATGAGTGCAGTGCACAGTAGTGGGTGGTATCATCACAGCTGCAGTTCCATGCTAAAGACAGAAAGAGCTGGAAGCTCCTGCAGGGCCGCCCACAGCACCTAGCCGACTAATAGCAGCAACGCATTTCTGGATTAACCCCTGGATTCATCTAGGGTTTCTGAAGGACCTGTAAAAGAGGCACAAATATAGAACAAAGCAGACAGGCAGAGATGTCCCTGTGGAGAGAGTTAGTTAGTGGAACTGACTAACAAGAAAAAAGAAAAACTTTCTTAAAAGAAGAGCCCACACTGCAACACGTTAAATATGTTTCTACTGAAATATTTGTGTTGTGTTTAGTGGTTCTGCTGCTAATTTGTTGGTTGGTGCTGTATTTTCAGTGTTCCTGTGAGAAGCTGTCAGCTGTGTGCTGTGCTGATGTCATGGAGGACATTATGAAATGACGTTTAATAGGAGAGAAAAAAAATTCACTGAGCTCAAACATAAGGGATGAATGCTAAAAGCAAACTATATAGCTAGGTACTGGTGTTAATAATATTTATCTTAATATTAGCTAATATTGCTAGCGAACCTAGCTACTAGTTTTTAAGCATAGCATAAAGTGTATAATAATAATAATAATAATAATAATAATAATAATAATAATTCTATTACTATGATCATTTGAGCAAACCTGGTTACTGCTATTAATTACACAGTATAGTTTAGTATTAGTTTAGTATAAACTAACCCTGCTCGCTAGCAATACAGTGTGTATTAGCACAATGTTAAATATGTTGCGAACCTGTGTACTGATGTAATACATAACATGAACATTTTAGTGTTTTGCGACACTGCAAAAAGTTAACAAACTTTAGAGTCACCTGGCTAATGTTTGCACAGTTCTGTGGTCCTGTAGATGACCACCTTAGTTAATGTTACTAAATTATGTATTTTAGCGTGCAAATCAGTATTTAATGCTAAACAGCGCGCCAAATGTGACGTCACGTGTTCGTGATGTGTCGTTCGCGAATGAGTCGACTCTTTGTCCGGCTCTTTTAAGTGAACTCTGAGAGTCGACTCCCATATCTGAAGAGCCGTATCCATCTTCTTTTTCTTTTTTTTCTTTTTTTGCTTAAAAATATGCGCTCATCTCAAGATTAATAACCACATTAATTCCTTTAATCACAGAAACCAACCATCAGTTGAATCTTACTTGTTTGGCACATCATATCGATTTATAAAGTTGTGACGGATTGCACTGCTTATAATGGGGGGGGGGGGGGGGGACGTGTAGTGTAATGTAATGTAGTGTAATGGGGGAGGTGAACAAACATCTTTAAAACATCAGGTGCAATAATACTGATGCAGGCATACTTACTGTATTTGTCAATGCAAACATGTAATTGTTGGTTTTACGTAGATCTGTAATAAGTATAATAATATTTTATTAATCAGAAGTAAAAGAAGAAGGTAATTTTATTAAATAGTTTAAGTGATATGTCAAACTGTAGGTAGATTTTTTTTTTTTTAAATTACGGCTATTGTGATTGGCTGTAGGACTCGCTGCAGCACTGGTGGGCGGGGAAATATGTACGTTACCTAGCTGAAACTGATTTTTATTGGCTATTACCATCGCTGTAACAGGAAGTGGTCTAGTGATCGGAGAACGCAGAAGTGAGTTTGGATCCAACCAACGGTTGATTTCTAGGTGCATGTTTATACATAAACATAACATGTTAACAAATTCTTATTTTGTGTGTGTGGTGTTCTGCGATTTTAAATACATCCACGTTTTAAGTACACCACCGAAACTTTATTTAGTCATTCAGCGCAAATAGAGACACACACTGCCCTCTGGTGGCAAACTGTTCATCCTGCACTAAATGCACTTCAACTTTGTGTTCCTGCAACCGGTTCAACTTTGTGTTCTGCTGCAGAAATTCATTCAAATGTAGAAGGAAGAATTTTATTTCTCGGTTAGAAATGATTATTTTTTAAGCATCAACACTTGATTGATAACGTGCCTTTTAGTAGAAAACGTGTAAGTACATTAATTACAAAATATATTTGTGGTACATGTAGTTACCAATAGTTTCCACTAGATGGCACGACTGCCTGACATTTTATTTATTTTGAGTACTGGAGCAGTTCCATTGATATGCAGTAAATAACGTTTACGTAATATAGCAAAAGTAAATTCTAAACTGTAATTTACATTAGAGTATTAACATAGCTGTCCCATTGTGCTCAGTATTTCATCACTTTATATCTTCCATTAAAACTGACAAATAACTATTAACTGTATTTAGTCTAAAGAAGTAAATAAGTGTTTATGGCAGCGCTTACTAGGAACATTTACATTCTGTACTGTGGAAACCATCTATATTTCCAGACACCAGTACATTAGTGATTCAAAATCAAAAGTGAAACATTCAATACTCTGGTATCATCATTCCTAATGACGTTTCTGTAAGAACCGGACACAGGGCTCAATTTAAATAAGGTTTATTTGCATGTTAAACTGATTAAGACAAAACCCAGAATATATGCAGAATAACTATACTCCTAAATGTTTTAGAAAAATAAAACACTTCCATGTTAATTATACAGATTAACCCTATGCTTTGACATCAAGCATATTATTTCAATAGATCATCATGCATTTAAGCTCCCTGCATTTCTTTTTAGTCACACACATAAATCCAGCCACTTGGGACTACAAGGACACGGCCTCTCGTTTAAGACACGATACACACCACAGTGATTCTCAAGCACTAGAAAGTCAAGCGGGTTTAGTAGATAATGAAAGCTAGGGCTGTACGCTTATACAGGACCATGCAAATATGGAGCGTGACGACCCGCCCGCCTTCAGATGCAGGAACAGATACTGCCTTCAGTTTAGCTGATCTCTAGAAATACCGCGTGTTCATCATCCACATTACTGCTTTGTGCTGTGTGCTCAAACATGGAGCTTCCACTAAATGATCTTTACACAACTCAAGTGCAATCTTTGGCTTGAAGGTTAATTAGTGAACAGGTTTTACAGCTGCATTTAGAAAGGGTTGGGACATTTGACCCGGGTTTATTAATGTCCCCTTCTCATGCTATAAAAGAAGAGACTTGGCATGTCTGGAGCGTTACTTTTGCAATAAAGGGAAAATTTTTTGAATACATGTTCAACGCACAATACAAATTTTAAAAGATTTTCTCTTTTTTTGGCACGAGGGACAAAACACTTACCACCCCGAAAGATGTATAACATTAAGAAATACTCAAAATATCCATTTTATGAAACAATTAATGGAAAACAAAAATGGTATTGACATGAACGGTCAAGTCTAAACCATTATACAATAAGGGGGAGGGGGGGACAAAAAACACCCACCCATCTAAACACAGCCTAAATAAAATCCTGCTAGTACATGAAGGCAACAGGAAACTAACACTACAAAGGGCAAGATTTGAATACTGTTGCACTAATACGATAGTTGAGAGGCTAAATTTAGGATCTATTTAGTCAGAGTTGCAGTTAGTGCATAAGTGGCTTTTAACATGAACAACAGCTGCACAACATTTCAACGCGGTTTGAAACCTTCCTTTTTGTCAAAGCTGTGACCTTTTTGTTTGCAGACCATTGTGGACATCATATAAAGTCATTTTTCACTTCATCGTGGTGTTCAGGAAGCTGCAGTACTGCATACTGTAATGCAATGAAGCTCTCCACAAAACAACAGTTCTTTACTGTATGACTCAAGTGAAAGGTTAGACCCGAACACACTGTAGAAACGGCAACGCGGGAGTCTTTATGCCTTCCTTTTTCATTTTTTTTTTTCCCCATTTCCGTACCTCTTCTTCACCCTGAATTAGACCCGATATGTATGTAATTTAGTCTCGTGCAATCAAAAAAAAAAAAAAAAAAAAAAAAAAAAGAGTAAACAAATAAAAATAATTAAAATGTTAATCAGCTACTAGGATAGCGTCTTTGAAATATGTTAAGGCGGAAGCTGGGAGACAGGCAGTAACTGATGCTCTCCTCCACCTCCTGAACACGACGCTGGAAGCGACAGCGGTCTCGGGCGTATTCTTCCCACGGACCGTGCCGCTCCTCGTCACTGCTGGCGTAGAACTCCTCCACCTCCTCGATGAACGTCACCTGCAGCCAAACATACAGAGACGAGGCTTAAAACTTGTGTAGTTCTAGGAGAGAAAATCATAAGCAACTTACTGTTTTATTATAGACATTTTGTTACACTGTTGCAAAAAAGAACACCCCCCCAAAAAAAAGCTTCTATGCCAAAATACCAACTCGTAATAAAAATGCTGACAAATATAGTTGCTGTATAAAACTATTTCCTTATCAAATTTATGACCTCAGGTAAAATGCCTGAAGTAAACACTGTCACTATGCCGACACGAAATTCACGTTAACTCCAAAAGAACAAAGTACAAGTGTTAAATGTAAATGTTTTTCATAGAGATGTGCCTTCTGCCCATTTTTATACGAGTACATGGAGTTAGAAAGATGTTCTGTTAACTGCGAGAAAAGAAAAAATTGCACTGTAATCCAGTATAATTTCCCCGCAGTAATTAAACTTCCCTCCTGTCTGAAGTGCAATTATTAAACACAAAGCTTTACTGAGTTTCAGCTCAATATTTCAGCCTGTAGTCCAGCTGTAACAGATCTGGTGGGTTTCTTTTTTTAACTTTTTATTAACTTAAGAGTGAGAAGTGAACAGGTTTTGATGGTGATAACAGAAACTGACTACTTTTACAGATGTTCAACATCTATCTAGTTTTACAGCATTAGATGTAACTCTAAATGCATAAAAAGTACTGCACGTTTTTAAAAAAATATATATATAAAATAAGTTTGGAATTGTTGATAAACTGCTCAGTGTAGAAGTAATAAAAACACATCAGGACATGCTACTAAAAATCACACCATCCTATATGTGATTATTTGCCTATTACAACAAGTTCTGGGGTGTTTCATCACTCACGTAATCCAATGGGCCACACATTGGCAGTTATAACTTCAGAAAGTAAAATTTTATGCGGTGTTACACCAGGGCTACAGGCGCAAACACTGAGCAGACACTCAGTAAAGCTTTTGTTGTGATTGTAATGTTTCTGTTCATTATTTCTCTCTATTATATCTGTCAAACACAAACACTTGCAGCACTGAAAGAAGGAACGTTTCAGGACAGCGGAAACAGACAAAGACATCTGTTCCCCTCTCTTAGCAGTTCACAGAATATCTGGACATTAAAGCTTATGCATATTTAAAGAAGACATATCGCTAGTACATGTATTTATTTTAGATACACAAACAAATGATCCAGTCGTCTACCATGGGGGAATTAGAAAGGAGCCATTTAAAATGCTACACATGCATATACACTCTTACCATCCCCTTTATTAAACACCTTCATAAGCTCATGTATATCTAATCAGCCAATCATGTGGCAGCAGTTCAATGCATAAAATCATGCAGATGTAGGTCAAGAAATCAGTTAAAGTTCCATCCAAACATCAGAATGAAGAACAAATGTGATCTGTGACTAACTGTGGCATGGTTGCTGGTGCCAGATGGGCTGGATTGAGTATTTCAGAAACTGCTGATCTCTTGGGATTTCTTTCTCTCTCTCTCTCTCTCTCTCTCTCTCTCTCACACACACACACACACACACACACCTAGAGTTTACACAGAATGGTACAAAAAACAAAAAACATCCTGTGTGCTGAGGGTCTGCAGGCAGAAACACCTTGTTGATGAGAGCGATCAGAGGAGGATGACCAGACTGGTTTGAGCTGACAGGAAGTCTATAGTAACTCAAATAAGCACCGTTTACAACCAAGGCGAGCAGAAAAGCATTTCAGCATGCAAGAAACTTCAAACCTTTAAGTGGATGAGCTACTACAGCAGAAGGCAACACTGGGTTCCACACCACTCATCCAAGAACAGGAATCTGGGGCTATCATGGGCAATTTCCCCTCTAATATTACAGCACTGAGCAAATAAACATTCTCGGAGCACTAATTTCAAAACTTTCAGAAAAAATTTATTCTGTGACTTTACTGAGATTATATATATTATATATATGTATGTATGTATGTTTGTGGAAAGCCTTTCTGACAGCAGCATCTAAAAACAGATTTGGGGAAAAAAAGTTAACCACCAAATGATTACAGCAATAATAAATAAACATTTCTAGGCACTAAACAAATAAGTTTCTTCAATCTTCTATCTATCTGTTTAACTTCAGTGATTATAGACTTTATTTATATACAATCCCTTATTTCTTCTTATTTCTGCGGTTCTTTACACATACAACAAAATAGTAACCTAAACTTTAAACAAAATTTAAAGTTGCAGTCAAATAATTAATAATTACTTTATACATTATAATGATGAGATGCTTAAGGAATTATTAAAATTGTTCTAGGCTTATACAGTAAACAGTAAAAATATTGCCCAAGTCAAGCACATTAATAATAAAACACATTTTCGTATTGTAGCCTACCGTTTTGTATTGTAGCCTAAACTTTTCCCCATCTGTTCTTGTCTGCTTTCCAGTGGTTGTAGATCTTGTCCAGATTTACAGGACCCTCTGCTTGTATAGACTGGATTCTCATTAGCTGATAAAGTGGGTGGTCTCAAGGTCGGTTTCGTGATTTTTGTCTCGATATGATTAATCAGACTGAAACCACGTTCACAGCCTGCACTAGATGCTTGAAATGTACCACAAATGTCAATGAGCTGTACAATGCTCAGTGAACTCCTCACATTTTAGTGTTCAGGATTATCTCAGCAAAAGTCCGCAGCACTCCCATCTACCATTTTTCCTTAATAGTGAACTTGAACTTCTTGTACTGCTGACAGATACATTGTGTAGCGTTTCTTCTTTTCGTTTAGTCATTTCTGATCGCTGTATGCTCGCCTACTTGAGGCGGCAGGCGGTAACCAGTTAGTTTTTGTGCGCAGCCTAAAATTGTGTTGCGCAGGACCTTCAATTAGTCTGCGTGACCGCTCAGAGGGAACATTGATCATAGGCACAGACTCACCCAAACTGGACAGTTGAATATTATTGGGGGATTTTTTTTTTTTTACCTCGTCTTTTACAAATCTTCAACCTTTCAGTTTGGGTGAGTCTGTGCTCACGATAGCCTCAGAGTCTTGGTCTTGGCAGAGTTATTATATTGTTCCTGGCAGCTCAAACCAACCTGGCCATTTTCCTCCGAGTCTCTCTCATCAGCAAGGCATTTCCACACACAGAACTGTTGCTCGCTCAGTGTTTTTGTGTTTTCGTACCATTCACTGTAAACGCTAGAGACTGGTGTGTGTGAAAATCCAAGAAGGAGTTTCTGAAAAACTCGAACTAGCCCTTCCCAACATCCATGCCATGATCAAAGTCACAGAGATCACACTTTCTTCATTCTGATGTTTGATGTGAACATTACCTGAAGCGCTGGACCTGTATCTGCATGAGTTTTTTTTTTTGTTTTTTTTTTGCACTGCGCTGCTGCCACATGAATGAATAATTAGAAAACTGCATGAATGTTCATTGTAAGTACCATTTCATATTCCTCGAAAATGACCTGATATTAAATCAAAAGGAGAACGCGAGGAGATGATGGCAGACAGATGGTCCACTGTAGTGGCTGATACAGTGCATACTTCTACAGTTACACCTATTGTCTAAGACTAGACTAGCATAGAGTCAGAGATTGAAAATGGGCCAGACTGATGATGAATAATGGGCAAAATACTCATTCACGCTTCCCTGGAGAGAGTAGAATGGAAGTGTTGCATCAGAAGAGGGGGGGGGGGGGGATGGTCTGCTTGCACTGCTTTACATCATTCCCACATCATTTCACAGCTGAGCCTTAATAATAATGATCTAAATTCAGCCTGTGACTACGGATGCTAAAGCTAATAACCAAAAATGGGATGTCTGTCACACATCTAACAAAAATGACAGCAGATAAGAATTTTCACTGTACGTCTATACTGGCTAAAACAGCAATATGTAGAAAATTGCATATTAACTTATCAGTTAGCTTTACAATAGGAAAAACATTCAATATGTTTTGTGTTCCACAGAGACTAGAGGTGTATACTGTTAAATAACGACATGTTGAACTGAAGGAAACCTACACGATTAAAAGCCAAGTGGGTTTAAGTGAAAAGTAAGTTTATATACACAGACAATTCATTTTTCTTTTGTATTATCTAGGTAGGTGGCTATAAAATTGGGCTCACATCACTTCCTTATCTTCCAAAAGGCATTACCTACTGCATCACTATCGTTTCAAATATAACATTTACTCAAAGCCCTCTCCAAAACAAATACCTAATCACAAGTAAAGAAAACAGGACAAAGCTTGACCATGACATACCACGTTAGGTAATATGTGAATTTCCTGGCCTACAAAGTAATTGCTGAAAATTAGAGACATCACACTAACCTTTTTCAGCCTGACGACTCCAGCACTTCCGAGGTTTTGGACAGTGGCTGCCTCCGAGAATCCGCTGTCCATCCTCTCCTCTGCTTCCTCTTTCCTATAGAGCAGAGGCTCAACCGGTGTCTCTTTCTTACAGCGCTGTCTGGCTGGCTGCAGTGTCCTGATTGACGCCTGAAAGTTCAGGAGACTGTAGGGATCCGATGAGCAGCTGAAAGAGTTCCAAAGTCTCAGGCTCTCAGCTTCGTCCATCGATAAACAGGCCTCTTCGCTGGACTCCATGTCTTTCTGGGTTCCTCCAAGAGGTGCAGGAGGGGATGATTGGGAGGAACACAGAAGGGAATCAGGCTTTACTGGCGATCCCACAGGGGACGAGTTCACCGCAGATGCACAGAGTTTCCGGGACGTCTGAATAGGAGCCGTGAAGTTGCGAGGGTTATAGGGGTCCCTGGTTTGGCACAATGAATTCCACAATCTCTCGTTCTCCGAGTCAACTTCCTCAGATTCTGAGTCCTCCTCGTCCTCTTCCTCCTCATCACTATCCTCTAGGTCCTCGGAGTCAGAATAGCTATCCAAGACGTCACTGTCAAAGCCGTCGTCGTCATCACTGTCCCAAACGCTGCTGTCTTCCATGTCTGAGTCGTCGCTGCAGGGACTGCCTATGATGTATGCGATCGCCTTATTCTGACAGCGAGGGGTGGACTGAACTGGCAAAACCTCATGTACAATCTCCAGCTCAGTATTTTGCACTTTCTCCTCCTCGTTCTCAACCCTCTCGCAATGAGTATTCCCTGCAGATTTGTCCTCCTCTCCTCCGTGTCCATGATCGCCAGCCTGAGAAGCAGCAGAACTATCAAGGTCCACCAACTCACAACCAGCATTCATTTTACACTGCCTTGCACTGGCACTTTCTTCCTCCAAACTAGAGTAGCCATTGTCCTGATCCGGGGTCAGAACTGCCACCTCGCTGCAGGCGGCAGCAGCTCTGGTACCGACCTGATTCTCTACAACGCTGTGTTCACGAGCTGACGGAAGGCAGTCCGAGTTTGGAAGGAATTCCAGCCTAGTTATGTGAAGGCTTGTATGGTCAGCTGACTCTTTGATGCGTGAAGGTCCAGCACATTCACTGCATGTCCATTCAGCCTCATCACTGTGTTCCAGCGGTTCTACCGGCATATCAGCTGCAACAGCTGACCCCTGGCAATCCGGTTCACAATGACCATTACTGTGGTGCCCTCCACAATGCGTGGACTTTGTTTTAGCATCAGCAGATGTTCTAGTCTGGTACAAAGCAGGAGTGTTTCGAGGGTCGTCAGAGCTCCAAAGTCCCTGCCACCACCAGGTGTGCGTGGCTCTCGTGGTTGGACTTGGGTAGCAAACACCCAACTTGGGCTGCATGGGCTCAGTGTGCTTACCTTCTTTTGGTGCCAGAACCTGGCTGAGAAACTTCCTCATGGATGCAAGGTACCGGTATTCTACCGGGGCTGTTTGTTGAGCCTTAGAATTCATATTCACGGCGTCCTGAATCCCTAATTCCCTCAGAGAGTCTGCTGTCAACCAGCTCAGAGTTTCTGCATCGCCGGAGGTGAGAAACCCGCCGTTTTCATGCCGACAGTGAACATAAGCTACTCGCAGGTGAGTGGAACTCTGGTCAGAAGGCATGAGGTTATCAAGACCTGCCATTAGCTGGTGTCCAAAGTCAATATTGGATTTTCCTGCCTCGCTGGACCACGTCTGCATTCTTCCAGGCAGATATTTCTGAAGAACCGACCACGCAGGCCTCGACACTGCTGACAGCATGCTAATCCACGAGCTAGCCCAGCTTTCGTTCCCCACCTCAAGGCTAGCAGTGGTGGTGGGCCCTGAACCCCTCTTAGAGAAGTGTTCCTCTGAGCTCATATTTCTATACATTATTATATATTAATATTTTCCAAAATATTAAATAGGGTTATGAAATTTAAAGCACAGAAGAAGAAAAAACAACTAACGTTTCCGGTAACTTAGCTTGTGAGCTAGTAAAGTTTTTTTTTTTTTCGGCGGTGGGAGGTGTTCTCTCCTGTTCTGACAAGCCTAGCTTAATAGTTAACTTAAAATGTTAATTAAGACTTTAGACGCTAACTAGTTAAGTTGCCCAAAAATACTAATAATACCTGTGTCAGAGTTACAGTTACAGCTCCAGCTGTTAGCGTTAGCTAGCAAACGAGTCGGAAACCTTACAATTTCATGTGCTGCTAAATATTAGCTACTGAAGAACTAGCAAAGTCAACGACAAAGTGTCGCAGTCCAGAATACTGTCCGTGTTTAATATAGTCAAATCCCCAAAGTGTCCATAGTGTTTAAACGGCAACGACATGTTGCCGGTTAACTCTCCATGCGACCCAGCAGTGAAGGCAGTCGGCGCCCATATTGTCCCCGGCATTCGCCATGTTCATATTAACAGCAGCTGTACACTGAGGATTCATCAGACACGCACACTCACTGAGAACGGGAGAGAAGAGAGAGGACGACTGAATGATGAAGATCGAGCTGACACAATCCATACTTCCCAAATCGGACGTCGATATACAAGCCATCTTGGTTTTGAAGTCGATACTGAAGCTAGATCTGTCGCTGGTGAAGATCCTCCTCTTCCGATAAGAGCGCTTGAACGCGAAGCTACTGAGTTGGCGCTTTAACGAATTAAGCAAGCGTTTCTTTTACAACTCGATGGAATGTCTCATTCAAAGAAAAACAAAAAATCAGCGAATAAATGCTTGTTATTGAAACAGTTGTTATTTGCCAATAGACCCAGCGGCGGTTTCTCCTGTTCCTCCTTTTCCTTCTCTTCCTCAAAGCTAGCAGAGAAAAGCCCAGCGCAAACAAGGGGAGATTTCATCAGAAAGGTTAAGGGACCGTCAATAAACTCCGTGGTAATGAAGGCAGAGTTAGGGATCGTCGTAGAAATGCAGTCGCACGCGCCCAGTATCTGTTAGTGATGTGAAGTTCGGATCATTTTACCGACTCGGATCTTTGATTCTCGTTCAGCAAAAATGAACGGATCTCCCCCCCCCCCCCAAGTCATTTGGTTCATTTCAGCAAAATATAATTCAAATGTTACATGTTAAATTCCCCCAACACATCTAGTAGGCTACTTACGCAAACAGTGATCACATTTGGAATAAAAAATAAACTATAGGCTAATGCAGCCAAGGTCACATTATGAGAAACAGAAACGATTCATTAATTGCTAAGCTGGTCTTCAGGCTATGCAGTCTGTTAGTTCACCTCACCTCCAGAGCCGAGTCGTTCTTTCAGAAATGAGTAGTTCACCTCTCGAGTCTTCGGGTTAGAGTCATTCGTTCATCACATCACAGCCCCATAGGATCAGTTTAGGACAAGCTTAAAAACAGGCAAGTTAACTGTAATACACTATGGCCAAAGGTTTGTGGACACCTGATCACCATACAAATTAGTGCTTTATGAACACCTCATTCCAGACTTGGTCCTCCTTTGATTTTAAAATAAAATCCACTCTTCCAGGAAGGCTTTCCACTAGATTTTGGAAAGTGGCTGTCAGGATTTGTGCTCAGTCAGCCACAAGAGCATTAGTGAGGTTAGGCAGTGATGTCAGGTGAGGAGGCCTGGGGCGCAGTCGGCGTTCCAGGTCATCCCCAAGATGTTCAGTTGGGTTGAAGTCAGGGCTCTGTGCAGACCACTCGAGTTCTTCAACTCCTATCTTGGCAAACCACGTCATCATGGACCTCACTTTGTACACAGAGGGCATTGTCATGTTGGAATATACTTGGGCCTCTTAGTTCCAATAAAGGGGAATTGTAATCCTATAGCATACAAAGACACTCTAGACAACTGTGTGCTTCCAACTTTGTGGCAACATTTTGGAGGTGGTCATAATATGGGTGTGAGGTCAGGTGTCCACATACTTTTGGTCATAGTGTATTAAGACTGCATATTTTCACAATAAAAGCAGGTCCTGAACCTGTGAGATGCAGCAGTCACTACAGGCAGAGCTGCTGTTATAGAAAACCAATCAACACCTGAACAATTCCAAAGAAGATTCACCAGCACTGTGGTATAATTACGGAGTAAAACACAATGGGACATGCCATTATAGGAAAATAATCAACAATGGAGTGATGTTCTTTGGGATGTTCATTGAAATGTATGTATTGCTACAGAAATGATTACAGTTTTTGTTTAAATAATGAGCATAACATCATACACTATATAGCCAAAAGTATGTGGACACCTGACCATCACACCCATGTGTGACTCTTTCCCAAACTATTGCCACAAATCAAACTGTATAGAAGGTCTTTGTATGCTGTAACATAAGAGGCTCAAACCTCCTCATAACAGATGAAGAACCAGTGAGCATGTTCTCAGCTGGAGAACAGTCGTGTCCTCTTTACCACGGTAGCTCTACTCCCTTAACACACTTCTTTACCCATTCTAAAATGTATCCTTTATATCATTATGCGCTATACAAAATAGGGCTGAAATGGCATGAAAAGTTTACAGTATGCTAAAATACACTTTTACCCTCATCAAGAACTCTATGAATATATAAATTGGATGTTTTCCCCATTTAGTGAAGCATTTTAAAACTCTTGTATTGTATTCTACCTTAAACAGGCTACAGTACAAATTTTGTTAATGCCGTCATTATGTATCTTTGTAACATTACAATTAACACGATAACCAGTTCAGATTTCCTTAAATCCTAACATCTTGAACAGTAAATCTTGTAGGAAGGAGCCTTTTGTTTGGATAATTACCAGCTTTGTCATTCATCATTACTCCTCCCAGGACCGTATTAACATTAATGACTATAATCAAATGCAGCAACAAACACTGCTTACACAAAGTAGCAGACACGTGGCCAAACACACAGGCCTGATGTAATTCTGAACACTGTAGGATGCTAACAAAGCTGGGTGAGGGCCACGATCAAGGTGTGAAGGACTTTTCACAAATCCATCAGAAATTCGTAAAGACGTGTACTCAATGTCCACTTTATTAGGAACACGTGTAAAAACTGCTCATTTGTGCAATTATTCGATAAGCCAATCATGTGGCAGCAGTGCAACGCAGAGACAGGTAAAGAGCTTAACTTAATGTTCACATCAAACATCAGAACTGGGAAAATGTGATCTCAGTGACTAACAGCAGTGTGGTTTGAGAGCTCAGCATGGTTGCAATGAGTTGTTATTTTAGTTACCGTAACTTTCCTGTCCGCTCAATGTGAACATTAACTGGAGCACTTGACCTGTATCTTCATGACTTTGTGCCTTGCACTTCTGCCACATGATTGTCTGATTAGAAAAGGACATGAAATGTGCAGGTGTACAGGTGTGGATAGTGTGTGTATATTGCGCATTAGGCAGGCTAAATGAGGGCATTCCATCTGTGTGAATGAAACCTGATCTTCTTTCACATCCAGCAGTCTTTACAGAACTGCCCTTTCAGAGATTAATAAATATGCAATGCGAGCATTACGTGCAGAGCAAGTTAACCAACACTGGCAGATTCATATCCTCATAGACACAGTCTGTTTTCCATTTTGAATTCAAGTTCTTTTTTATTATTTAGTGCAAATAATATTGAAAAAAAAATCATGGTCTAAAAGGAACATATCTATGTCAGGAAATCAAAACAGTGTGACAAAACCATAAAAACACAGACAAAATTATATTCTTAATATGCACAACACACTAAAGCCTGTTCATTTTGAACTTACATTCTTTCCTATTTTCTCTTGCGCAAATGGCCTGTGGTCATTCAAATTGAGCTAATTTGGGTTTGTCGGAGTCCTTTGCAAACCTCCTGCGTAATCACAGCAAGTCTAAGCCTTACAAGGGCACACAAAGAGCAACTCACCAGTAATAATACTAACACTCAGTACAGTTTGCTACTTCAAAAATAAGTTGACTAACTTCAACATTAAATAAGAAACATTAGTGACAGAACCTTATAATCTCAGACAACAGCATGAGTAAGACAGCTGGCATCTCAGGAATGGATCTAGTCTGTTGTTTAGAACAGTTCATCTTTCCCTTTTGGCTCCATGTGGTTCATTGTTAGGTGCTTACCATATCAGACCACCACGTTATACACACCTGTAACTAAACACACTAGTTATTTATATACATATTGCTCAAATAACTTCTAAAATGTAGGTGAATTTCAAGCAACTAGTTTCCTTCATTAAACTTCATCTTTTCTATCAAAGCCTTTAGTTTACTTTAGAATAGTGAGTTAACGATTGAAGTGGACAGATCAAAAAGTTTGTGTTGCAAAGAAACAGAAAGAGAAAGTATGTGTAAAGGTTTACAAGAGAAAAAAAAGAAAACAAACAGCCTTAGCCACATGTTTAGCGAATCATTTGCATGCATCAAATTCTGGAAAGGAAGAACACACGGATTAAAGCTTAAACGTTAGATTTAGTTCCCAACAGAATAAGGAATGAATACTAACAATACTTATGTGTTAAGGTTTATCTTCACTTCCCTTTCTTGAAATAAATAAAATATTCAATTTAAAGAAACAGACTAATCCCAGAAACGTAAGCACAAAATACTTGATAGCAAATAAGGCCAAAAGTGCAACATTTATCCAGTAGCAAATATCACAGCATGCACATGAATCATTCAACTACAAATTTTCACTGGAGAGACCGGTGCTAGGTTGAGATACTGCATCGAAACCGAAACTTAGGCTCCCATCATCATGTTTCAGCCTTCACACTTCATTTCAAGGCAAGCTGTTAAGAGCACATGTAAATAAGGTCATTGTTAGGTTGTGTGCTATTGGGCTAGGCGATATATTGGAAGTATATCACGGTCACAATGTGGGACGCACACATTCGTGGTCTATAAAGTGCCAATGTGATTAAAACAAGGCAGTGCCTACTGAAAGCTAAAGGTTTAATTGGTTTATAGATACACAACAAATAAAAACAAGTCTAGAATTCACCTGGAAACCCAGAATGTTTTATAAAGCATGTATATATTAATGTACATTGGAGGAAATTCATTGCACAAATAAAGAACATGATTAGATTTTGTTGAATATTAACCTGGATTTTTGTTCATATCGCCCAGCCATAGCATGCATTAAATCCCTCTTAGGTTCATTAACAGTGTTGGTTAAAAAAAAGGAGCCATTTTAATTCAATTTCTTGCTTATATATATGAAACGGCATGTTAAGGTCACTGGTACAATGTGAAGTATAATATAACATTGCTAAATTTAGACTCCAACCTACATAAGTCCCACCATGTACAGATTTTTAAGAAAACGCTCAGTGAAAATCACTGCATCCTGGATCTATTCAAAGCCTGGTGCTTGTTTAAAAAAAAAGTGAGTAATAAAACACACGTATGTTATTGAGCTATTTTCTTGCCATTCATACTACAGAGGTTGTAGGACAACTGGACTGAGTTAGACCTTGCATGAGTACACACAAGCTTGCAATGCCACAGAATCTCAAGTGTTTTAGTTTTTCAAGATATGGTAGATCCCTTCCACCAGCACCGTGAATCTAATCGTTTTACAACACTCCCTTTAACTCCCTTTTTACTTGATAGGTAAAATCTGTAATAATCTAAATCAGAGACATAAATGTCACAACAAAAGCTAGCTCAAAATCGAGCCAAAATAAAAGAACATCTTAAAAAGAAATAAGTTAACATTTCACTTCCTCTCGCTTAACAGGAAACTGTGAGGCTGTACAATGGACAAAGTTTTCAGATCCTTCTGGAACACATCCGGCATCCAAGAGAGTCAGTGTTTCTTATCTCAACTATAGTCCATGTAGAGGGCAAAAAAAACAAAAAAACAACCCCAACACAACTAGCACATTTAGTGATAGCTCTCCATCACAGAGTCTCCAGGTCTCCAGGGCGGGAGAATCAGCAATAAACATCCCCACTGTGGGGAAAATACATCCTTCTACGCAGCAACTCACAGATGCTAATGCAAAGACAGACACACCTACATGGTCCTCAACAGGCTTCATCTTCTGAGTCAGTTCCCTTTAAAGGGACGCACCAAATTACACCAGTCGATCAGAATGCAGCTATCAGTTCATCACGTAATGTCGGTCTTTGCAACTGCATGTTTCTGTTAGCGGCTGGCATCGGAGCTGCCCGTGCTCAGCTGGTGCCAGTCCACCCAATGCTGTCCAGGTGTTAGATTCTTTAAGGGGATGATGGCCTCGCCCAGCAGTGTGTTTTCCCAGAACGCCCCGTCGCCTAGCACTCGAAGATGGATTGACCTCTGGCTCAGGTCCCCATCTGGTATCCCATCATACACCAGCTACAGGGTGAGAAAACCAACGCAAACATCAGACATAATGGTTTTACAATCTGACTGATCACAGCAAAAAAAAAAAAAAGTACATTCAGCTTCATAATTATTGGTACCCTATGGCAAAATTTACACTTTTTTTTCTCAAAATGTGACCACCTTAAATTGCAAACAAATGGTCATAATTTTTTGTAATTGTTTATGATCGATATCTAAGTGCTAAGGTATTACACCAAAACACACTGGCTGTCTCTACCAGGAGCTTAAACTTTGCCATGGATAGATGTTTCCAAAACCTAATGAAGAAAAACAGAGTAATGACTATCTCATTCTCCAGACTTGAACCCTACTGAAAACCTGCAGTTGAAATGAAGAAAGCATTTACAGGTACATGTGCACAAAAAGACTAGGAATAAAGAAACTTGAATTGTTGTACATGGAGGAGGCATTGCTCTCTCTGTTGTCAATCAGAGCAACACTAACCAATCATGGGCATCTGTGAGCTCGCATATGAAGAACAAGGAAGTTAATGCTTTCCACAGCTGCAATTTCACATAACATGACCAGCATTTTCAAAAGTGTGGTTTCATGTGTCTTGGACGAAGCACGTGTCTTCGCTCTCAATGTCAGCGGTCATGTGATGGGGAGAATTAGTGAATGGGAAATGGCAAATGATACAAGTGGGAGAAAATGTGGATAAAAAAAACCCCATATAAATAGAATATAATTAAGGATACAGTGCTCTGTGATGTTTCAACGTAATGCTATTTTTTTCTCTATAAACGAAGCCATTATCTCTTTTGTTTGTAATAGACTGCAGGTTCTCAGGAAAAAGTATTGTTTATCATAGACACTTTAAAATGCAGAAACTGTCTCTGTTGACCACTTTAAAGAAACAAAGTGCTCTCGTGACATTTATACAGTGTTTACCATTTCGTTATACGTGGGGTTGCATGTGCGGCGAGCTGCCTTCGTCTTCCTCTTGCTTGTTTTCTGCGGATCAGGGAGCAGGTACAGTTTGACGTACGGATCAGGATCGGTGCTGTCCTGCAAGGGTTGCTATTGGAAAAATATGGGATTGTTATGTTACACTTCTTCTTAATGCAATATATAATGCAAACGCAACCAATGCCAAAAGACTCACCAAGCCTCGTATGTGTATAACCATGATGAAAAGTTTGTTGCTCTTATAGGAAATGGACAATTTCACTTCACCAGCCACTTTACCAGGCACAGGAGTCCAAGAACCCTCTGTAATAGCAGGAGAATGTGTTTATCACAAAACCTGTTTGGTGGAATCTTAGAAACGTGTTATGTAGCACTGTTTGTGTCTGTGCACGAGAGAAACACACGTTTATGATTTAATATTTAAGCTGAACAACCTGCATCTGCCACCAAGAGTGGATAATTAATTAATTACTATTAGATGAAGAGAGAGAGAAAAATTTACAGAGCTCATGTTAATTAAATATTAAACAAGAGTCGTGGAGCCAGACTTGTCTGAATGGTGTTCACCACTGACCTGTTCACTGTCCCTATTAATGTTTAACTAGCTTTATTGAATTTCTGGAGAATGGTGAACCAAAGTGCTTATAGACCAGTGACAACTCACTCTGCATGATTACAAGTTCCCTCCATGTGCTGGCTGATTTCAAGCTCATTGGAAATTACTGATAAGGCCCTAACACACCATTGGCCTTTTTCTGGTCATCACAGTCACACATGCACTCTTAGGCTGACTAGTTTGAGTTTTATGACTCATTACTGGACTGAGTCACATGATGATGGTGGATGAACATTAACCCTGATGTACTATGTCATGCCCACATGCTTGATGAATCACCAACATTTAGCTTCTAAAACAGAAACACTGTGTACATGTCAGAACAGTCACCTGTTGGTTTGTTTCCCAGTGTGTTTACAGCCGTTCCGACTGGCCGCTCGTCTCTTGGTAACGGGTGGAAGAAGGTGTAGACCAGGTCACTCTGCAAGGAGGGAGACAGAAACTAAGAATCATCATGGCACCTAAACAAACAGCTTAGCTGGAGGTTTACATCAGGTTTACAAGCAGCGCTTTGAGAAGCTGCTTTTAAAGGCGCTTTATAAAATAAAGTTTGTTATTACATGCATCCTAAATGAAATGCTACGTCGAACATCATTCTTTTTAGACACTCCCAAAAGGAGACGCAGTCGTGTAAGTGTGAACTGCTCGGCTGTTCTCAGAGCTGACTAGGAGGGGCAGAAACACTGCCTATCTAAAGCACAAGGTTTTTTTCTTTCTTTCTTTCCAAGAAGTGTGTGGCTGATTTCCAGGAAGCAACGCTGTCAAACTGAAACACAAGCACACAGATCATTTATGACCGTCATAACAGCCAAGTGAGGAATTCCTGCTGCATGAGCAGCATGGGATGAACATGATCCTAATTTATAGCTGTGTTTGTTTATTATTTTGATGCCAGGATACAGGCGGACTCTGTGTTCAACCGATTATAAATACATCAAACTGCATCATTTAAACTGTTATGTGTGGTTATGCAAATATATAAAATTACCCTGATTTTCATTAGGGTTTTCCCTGTCAACAGTAGTCCTAGAATTGGACAGCGTGTGCTGGAAATAACAGGAATAACAGGTGGGAAGTACCTGAGCAACCTCGGCAGCCGAGTGGATCAGATGCCACACATATGCGTTCAGCTCGTCTTTCCTCCGGTCAGCCATGGCTTCTCCACGAGAGCGGCCAATCACAAAACGGCTAGGGAAGCTGTAGGACAGCAAAGTGAGGGACGGACAGAGGTATTTTAACATGAGCTTGTGTACAACATCGAAGTGAGGAGATACTGGTAGTGCCAAGAAAAACACTGCGAAAGCGTTTGCCTTCTTTTAGCTTATCTGCTCATTCACTGATAAAATACAGGCACAGATACAAGAGTTTAAAAAGAGTTTTTCATTAAATGTTCTGCTCGACATTCACATGGGATTTTTCCCACAGCACCAAACAAACAAAACAAAACAAAACACAACAAAACACAACAAAAAAAAAAAAAAAACAAGAACCAAAAGCAGAACAAACGTTAACTGTTCTCACCCAAGGTCATTCTGAAAGACAGGTGGAACCGTGACAGTTGTTGTGTGTACTGAACCAGACTGAGCGATTAAAGGCTTTGCAGGTGTTTTGAGTTAATTATGTGATTAGAGCTCTTCTCAGGTCGACATTTCTGTATTATAAATTCTTTATTCTAATATTTTGAGATACTGGATTTTTGATTTCCATGAGCTATAAGCCGTAATCATCAAGATTAAAACAAAAAAAGGCTTCAAATATTTCACTTTATGTGTAATGAATCTAGAATATATGAACGTTCCAACTTTTTGAATTAAATTACCATAATTTCCCACGATATAAAATTTTTTTTTTTAGATGTACCTGTAATTATGATTAGCTCATTTTCATTTTAGCTTGGTTAATTAGGTTTCTGGGAAACCAAAACATGTTCTGAATCCCAAGCACCAATCAGCAACAAACACTGCTGTTAGACCCACACCGAAGGTATCACCCATTTCTACTGGCACCAATCGGCTGCAGGTACAAAAAAATCATACAACTGGAACCCTTGGTACTGGACTGGTAACCATTGGTAGTTTTAGTTTTCTGGATTTCTTGTTTTGATACTTTGATGATTGATGGTAACTATAGTATTTTCTATTTTATTCAGTGAGTAAGGCTCATTAGTATTGCCACTTAGTAAAGATTTATTTTTAATTATTCATATACTGTCAAAATACAATGAGCAAGAGAAAATCATTTCCACTTGTCTGCTGCACAGTTTGATCCGAGGTATTAGACTCGGAATCAGTTACAACCTGCATTATAGCTAATAAAAGTTGTTTCATGGTTCTGGTGAGAGACATTATTAGTGTACCTGGGTAGTTTAAAAGAAGGGAAGATGAGGCGCAGTTTGCTATGTAACTCGTGGAACTCCTCAAAGCTCCTCTGGACCAATGTCGCCCCCTGCTGGCCCTCTCGCTCCACTTTCACCACATAGGACTAAACAAGAGGGAAAAATTTCCATCAGAGACCTCTTAATTGAAAACATATTTACTACAACAGTAGCACTACGAGTGTGTCTGTGCTTCATGTTTCATCATGATGTCTGAGCTGTGTTTACAGGGGACGTACATAACCCTTGTTGGGGCTGTAGGTTTTAACGTGGCGGCACACAAACAGGCTGCGTATGAGGCCGTCACTTTTCAGTGTGTAGACTCGTGGTGCAAAGGACAAAACGGGTCGCTCCTCGGATGAGGCAAACTTCATCTGGGCAAGGTTGTGGATGAAGAAGTTGAGTTTTGTGGCCACGCTGCCCAGGCTGGACTCTATCAACCTGGAAAGATGAGAAAAGTGTCCATGAGATTCAAAGAATACCTTTCAGAACTCTATTGTATGTATTTGTGGTGTATTTCTTGGACTCCACTTCTAAAGACTAACAAAATATCTGAGCCCATACCAGAACACATGTAATTATCAGTTATATAATATACTGCAATTTTCAATGCGTCTCTTGATTTTTAAATTTTTTGTGTACATTACAAGCCCTGCGCTCATTCCAGAAGCAAATGTTTATCCACAACAGGCAACAAATGGCCTCTCCTTAAAATGCAAACTATTGTGCAAAGCACAAAATAAAAACTACAGAATAAAATAATTACATGTTTTTTTCACAAACATTATGTACTGTAAAGCTCTTAGACAAGCATCCCAGTGTTGACTGGAATATTAGATCTGTCAAATTCACCTCATCCTCACAGCAATGTATTTTTATTCCACAGTTAGGCTTAGTCCCATATAGATTCCTATTCATGACATATGTGTTCCATCTAGGCAATAAACATGGTATTGTACATCCTATGTAATGCACCATATGCAGTAAATGCCATTTGAGATTCAGCTGTAGAAATCAAAAAGCAGCGTACGCTCAGCAAATTGTTATGGAGGAATAGTACATTTCTGCCTTTACAAATTTTCTCTAATAAATGTTCTGGCTCTTGGAAATGTAACAGAGCCTCCACTGCTCAACACTTTTTACATAAAAGTTGGGTCTGGGATGTTAATCAGATTTCAAAAATGAAATACTGCCAAACTGCAGACGTGCCTCTGTCCTTCCTCCTGACTTACAGTCATGTAATCCGAGCAGACACACAGCTTTCTTTTCAACAGTCCTGACTGGATTTTGAGTCATGTTATGAATATCCTCACACGGGAGATTTTAACACTTCAGTTTAACTTCAGCCCAAGACCAATGGGCCAAAAGGGTCATGATTCTTAACCAGTCACCTACATATTTTATAATACAGATAATACACAGAATGTATGCTTCTGCTACATGAAATGTGGATTAGCTTAGCTATATAGGTTTTCTACTATAACGTATTCTGTTTAATACATTAGTGAATAAATCTTTAGATTCGGTCATGGCCCATACCTACAACAATATTCCTGAATTGTGATAGAAATACGCAGAAAAATACACTTATATCGTTGTTTGTTTGTGGACAGTAGAAAGCCCTTTGGTTTTGACTTGCCCTAGGACCAGTTCTGTCAGTTAACACTAAGACAAATAGCTGTAAAGTAGTTAGATCTCATCAAACTCTTGAGCACGTATCTGGTCTGAACAATGTCAGACAAAAATGTGCTCACAAGTGCAAGGTTATATTTGTCTCCATAGATAATAATCTGTTATAATAAGCTGTTAACTTTATTGTAATGGTTAACTTTATCCAGTTATTGTTAACTTTATCCAGTTATTGTAACATAACCTGCTAGCCATGGTTAGTGTACCAAGTTTGAAATGTTAATAAAATATTTATTTTTTAATTGGTTATCTATTCTAGGAAGTTAGTAAACAGCCGTGAATGAACAATTATGTGTACAATTAAAGTATAACGAATCAAAGTTCTAAATGATTCAGTCAAAGTTCCTTTTCTGATGTTCAATTAAACTGATGCAAATGAATAGTTAAAACCTATTTAACACAACATTGTGACAATGATAAAATGTAACACGGTTATGATGATATACCTGGGCTGGTGAAGACTCGGGTTTCATAAGAGGCTACATTACACTTAGTCCAATATCAAGTGGACTACACCAAATAGAAGGTTTGTTGTTTAGTAGAACAATAACACATCAACAACTCCTATTAAATTTGTTCATTTATCTGTATTTATCTGAAAGTTACGTTCTGAATGCATTAATGGCCTGAACATTATTTTAGTTTTCCAACCTGGTGAAGTACATGGTGGCATCTGCTTCAGACTCATGTGGTCTCAGAGTGTCATAAACATACTTTAAATCCTCTAGATCCGACAGCTCAGGAATGCCACAGGACACCATCTGTACACACCCAGACACAAAACAGATTTAATAATGTAGATCAGGGGTGTCCAATCTTATCCGCAAAGGGCCGGTGGGTGTGGGTGCAGGTTTTTATTCCAATTAAGCAGGAGCCACACCTGATTCCACCTGTTTAATCAGTTGAGCTTGGCTTTCAATAGACTCAGGTGTTGCTTCTACTTGGTTGGAATGAAAACCTGCACCCACACCGGCCCTTTCTGGATAAGATTGGACAGTCCTGATGTAGATAATATACATGAAAGAATACAGGTTACGAGAAATGCAAATAACTTCAGAGAAAGAAAAGAAAATTGTCAAAAACCAGCGGAACAAACTGAGCTAGACAAGTGCAGATGGAATAACACTGATGATCAGATTTTTTTCACTCACCAAGCCCAGCAGGTTGAGGAACAGATGTGCGTGTTTCCTGATGAGGTTGTACGCCTCACAACACAAGTCCACAAAGTCATGAAAGCGACTCGAAGGCTTGTCACCCCCGTTAATCACGTAAGCCATGTCAGACGTAAAAACGAAAGGAGCCCGGTCCCTGAACAACACAAAGAGTAAACCAAACCATAAAAACACATCACAGTTTTTCATCTTAGAGGGAAAAGTAAATTCATGTCGATGGCTGTAAATGTAGTGTTGGTCAGTCCTGAGTAAACTGGTGTAAACAGGGTTTTCCCCTCCATTCCAATTCCTGGTCTCACCGTTTGATGTTGCCAAACATCTGCGCATGGCCCAGGAATTTGCCGAAGTCAATGTGGAACATGTGGCCGCTGCTCTTAAGCATGATGTTGTCATTGTGGCGGTCGCAGATGCCCAGGATGTAGGTTGCCACACAGCAGCCTGCACAGGAGTAGATGAAGTTCTCTACTGCCTGCAGAAAAATAATGACACGGTGTCACTGGTGTGATTGACAGCTCTGTATCTATGCTGTGAGAAACTGTCCAGACTGTAGGAATTCGGATAATGAGTGCAATAAATCTTTGGTGTCAAAAAATGGGCATCATATTTGTGCCAAACATGCTTTAATGATTTATGCCTCTCATTACTTCACTTGCACTCATCACACTCTGCATGGCAGCACGTTATCTTTCAGCCACTGGCACAAGATACAGGGAAGTTTTATTTATCCAGAGTTCCAGCACCCAGGTGTTTCCAAACCGCTGAGTCAACTGACTGAGGACCTACAGTATCTTCCATAAGTACTGTACTTCTCCCGCTTGAACTTTTCCACAATGAAACTTAAGTGGAATGAATGAATGAATGAATGAATATATATATATATATATATATATATATATATATATATATATATATATGCGTATAAATATAATGTTTAAGAATGCCTTTGACAAAAGAAGAACATATATTAATCCTTCTCATGGCTGGATCGGGAAGCTGTCGCAAGATTGCGACTGAGCAAGAAACATGGCAAGAGCATCACACGTGACACTGTCGCCAAACTTAACCCTCTTACCCCTAAGTTCCCACAGTATTATGTCCCATAACCCTATATTCCCCAGAGAAACAGCACGCCAACCCTGAGTTCCTGGGCCAAAATCAACATTTTAATTTTAACATTTTTAGGCCTTGAAACAACTTATAATAATGTATTTGTGTGATATTACTTTGAAAATGAAGCAGTTCAGTGTTTTTACTAAACTTGGAGCACAATTCTTAACTAGAGAAATTACAAAAAAATGCTTGCTAAAATCCTTATACTCATTTAGAAGTACCATACGAGCATCAGCGTGGGCAATGCCTTTGAATAAATTCAAGTAAATAATAAATAAATAAATGCATTTTAGCGCCAAAAGTCAACTTTCTGGTGATAATCAGACCAGCAGGTAGTGTTTTCACGAATGCACAGAGATGGTCAGGTTATGACTCCAGACCCCTGCAGTGTCAGTCGCACTGGTTGATGCTGAAGATGAAGACGGATCAGGGTCTGAATCAGGAGAGTTTGCGTCACTATCAGTTTCGGTTTCGGTTTCAACATCGCCTGAACTTTCACTGCTGTCACTATCTAGAATCCTCGCTCTCGCCTGTGTAACTGTGTATGTTTTTTCTTTTTTTTCACTGTTTTAGATGTACCTGTGTTCACTGTAGGTGTAACTTTAGCTGGAACACGATTAGCTTTTCACTTTGGCATTTTTAGTTCACTTCTACTAGTACACCAATATTCACGCTTGGATCAGCTTCATCGTAATGACGGCGTAATGTCATAATCACGTCCTGACGTCATGAACCTTCCACGCTAAAAAATAATATTTAAATAAGTAAGGAATCATAGCAGAGTAATGCCGGTACACCGGCCTTATGGGGATAACGTTTACACTGTAAATCCGCTATATCGGCCTTACGGGTATTTGGCATAGACGACCAAGCCGGTATATCGTCCTTACGGGAATAGATCAAAGACGGGCAAGCCGGTTTTTCGGCCATACGGGGTAAGAGGGTTAATAAGTTCAAAAACACTGGAAGTGTTGGGACCACCTGAGAAGTGGACGTTCACGAAAATCCACTGACGAAGGCACAACCGACGTGGTGCTGGCATACATGGTCCCTTGTGTATGGAGACTTTTGGGACACCCTTCAATTCTGGTGTTACTATTTGCCATCAGAAGTCACAAAATTAGCTGAATGGAGTAGCTCAGTGTGCAACTAAAGTGTCATGTGATCTCAATATAAATTCAATAGAAATCTGCTCCTGGAAGTTACCAGAGCTTGTTTGAGAATATATCTAAACAAACAGCATCAGGACAACCCAAAAGCTATAAAAAGATGCCGTTTTTGTTGTTGTAATAGCTGCTCTCCAAGAGGGTTTTCATAACAGTATTCACATACCTTGAGCAAAGTTTTGTACTAGCATTAGGATGTGTTCTTATTGCACATCTTATTACTTCAAAGCACTTTTGGAAGTCTGTATAACGGCAACTGCTAAATGCTGTAAATGTAAATTTATACAAGGATGAAACCTCAGGCTCACTTTCTCATACTCATCTTCAGTGGGGTTGTGTTTCTGCAGCCAGTCAGCCAGCGGGCGGTCTTTGAAGGATCCGGTGACCCCGTGCTCTACTTGGATCTTCCTCAAGGTCTCGGCATTCGGGATCATCTCCACCATGCCTAGGATAACATTTAGACAGACCTCACAAACTGTTCAGACAAATCCCAGCATTACTCCAATGATTGTGCAACATCCTGTTTAAGCCGAAAACTAAAGCATACATGTGCACTGAAGAGCAAAACCAGACTTCATCTCTCTCACACACACACACACACACACACACACACACCTCGGCTCCGGCCGGTGGAGAAGCAGCGGAAGATGACCATCCTCATGTCCAAGCCCTCCTGGATCCAGATTTTGTTCATGATGCGGATGATCTGGAGGGTGAGCATGTCCTGCCGCAGGTCATCTCCTGACTAAATGCGTTTAAACGTCAGTTATAATTCTCACACCTTTAGCACCTCTAACAGATTTAGCAAATGAGTAAGCACCTTAAAGATGACGTTGATGTTGTCTCCAAGCGGGTCCATGTTCTGGAACGAGAGCTTGAGTGGCACGGCGTTGGAGTTGAAATAGGAGCAGGACTGGGGGGGGGGGGGGGGGTTACAAGGAGAGAAAAGATATTCTGTTTTATTGCTGTTGAGCCCTGAAGGAGTGCTGGACAACACACAAAGTTTCTCTGTTTATCAGCAGCATGCAGTTTTGGCATAATATTCTGTACAATAACCATGCCATTTTGCTTCTCACCATCAAGAGACTGGAGAATGTAGTTACTAAATTAAATCATAATATTTTCCTAACCGCATGCCCTGTCACGTTTTATTCCTTACTTTTTGCATACGACATAAAAGCTTACCATTATGAAAATAGTCACTGTCACCAATGTTACGGACTTTTACAACAATGATAGCCCACTTATGGATCAAACTGAAGACTGTATAAGCATTGCAGCTACATGAACCATGTACCTGTATGTTAATGCCCTTAACTAGCAAGCCAGGGTTAAGGGGAAGGCGGCAGCTGCTGCTTATAGAGAAGAACTGCTTGACCTCATCTAGTCCCTCTCTCAGAAGAGCCTAGAGCGAAACACACAGGAACACCACCTTACCATCTCACTTCAGAATAAGCAAATTAAACAGCTTCACAGCTGCTCAGAGTTCAATGACCAGTACGGGAGATATGGCTTGATGAAAATGAGGAGGAGGTTCTGACCTGTCTCGATGATGGCGAGGCGTCTCGGACACGCTGTGCGACTTTAGCCAGGATGCTGATGAGCCAGCACTGGCGGTCAAACTCTTCACGGAGGCCTCGGCCTGAGCAGCAGAGCAACGCGGCCAGCAGGTGCTGATAGCGTACACTGAACTGTGAGTCCTGCAGAGTGTCTTTCAGCAACCTGTGACATACAATTCTGCATTATGAGGCTAATCCGCAGTATACAACACTATACCACTACGGGGTGTCCCAAAAGTCTCCATAGATAAAGGAAATGAACACATTCTAGCAAAATGTCTTCCAAAATTTTTCATAGTTAATTTTTTTTCAGATGAATTCCTTAAACAAAAGAAGAATGTATTGAAATCATTCTCATGGCTGGATCGGGAAGCTGTCGCAAGGTTGCAATGGACTTTAACGGGAAACACTGAAAGCACATCACACACGATACTTGAACTTCCACTGACGAAGGCACAACCGACGTGGTGATGGTAAACATATTCCTCCTATGTATGGAGACTTTTGGGACACCCTGTATAACAATCTATACTGTACACAGTGAAATATCCTACAGCAACCTACCCAAGATAATACAATACAAATGCTTTGCACTTTACTTGCACTAATTTTTGCTTGCTTGTGTCTTTAGTCTCTATAGCCTGATCTGGACTTGTCTTCCAGACAGGCAAAAAAGCACTTCTGTAATTTATTGTGGATAACAGTGTGATACAATGCACATGAGCAGCCTACAGTAGACAACAATAAGATCTCTTCTAACAACCTATACAATACACTACGCTCTAACAACATTTGTTGCCTTTTTATACACAATACAGTGGATCTACAGCAGTTGAAACATCATGAGCCAGTGAGACAGACTTTAAGCAAGGATCTTTCCAGCAGATGGCGCTATAGCTGCCCGAGTGAGCAAGTACACTGAACGGGGTTATTATGAATCTCAGATGTAGACCCAACACCATATGCACTGTGCTGGAGGCAACTCAATATGCCTCTTGTTTTAAAAGGGTTTACTCATGTTGACTAGGACTGGCCGTATGACACTGACAGGTGCATGTGTGTGTGTGTGTGTGTGTGTGTGTGTGTGTGTGTGTGTATTATCAGATTTCAGAGTATGCTAGATGTCAGTATTGTGTGCAAAACAGAAGGTGGACACACCAGAAAAGGCAGTGAGCGACACGCACGTCTCCAATGGCTCTGCGCAACAGGAAGCGCACCAGAGGACTGTCCAGGTAGCACTCATACTTCAGCGCCTGACGAAGGGAAAAAAGACAAAAAAGATTGACACATATCAGCTACAATGTATCACGTACAGAACAAGGAAGGTGTGTGTATGTAAAATAGAGAGAGAGAGAGAGAGAGAGAGAGAGAGAGAGAGAGAGAGAGAGAGAGAAGACAGTATGTCCATGGTACCTGCACCAGCTGTGGGAGAAAGTCCAGGAGCTCAGGGTCAGAGATGGAGTCCATCCACTGGACAGCTGTGCGCCTACACTCCTGATCTGGAAACCTAAATATACACATAAAACTTTTGAGATTTTTTTAATAAACAAGTTTTACTTCTGCTTCAATCCAACAGGACAGAAAAATCTTACAGGACAGTTGCTGAAGGAGTGTCTACACAGTGTCTACATATATTCTAAAGGTATATTAGTTATTTTAAAATAACTATTTTAAACTAGTTATTCCAGAGAAAGAAAGAACGAACGAACGAACATACAAACGAATGAAAGAGAAAAAAAAACGCTGAAATAATTTCGGATGAGGATTTGAGGATTATGATATTGAACAATAAAGAATCAGTGCATAAAATGATGTGCTGGAGGTGTTAGAGTTGGTCACATGGGCTTGACAGGATGTGAACAGTGAGCAGGAAACGGAGCTCTTACGTGGCATGCAGCAGGCCCAGTGCATCCAGGTGGTTGGTACATATCCACTGGCGCAGGAGGGCGTAGATATCAGGCAGACAGGCCCACTCCCAGCTGGGGGCACTGGCGAGGATCAGGGGCAAGCGGCTACTCTCAGCGTGGCAGAAGTAACGCTTTTCCCACAGCAGACGCTTGTGCTCCGGCGTCAACCTGACAAAACACAGAGACAGAGAGATGATGTGCAGTGGTTAATGTACGTTATGTATCGTCACCCAGTTGACTTCTCCAACATCGGCAGTACTGTTAAAGTATGCAGAATTTGAAAAGTGTGTGAGTGAGTGAGTGAGTGAGAGTGAGAGAGAGAGAGAGAGAGAGAGAGAGAGAGATGCAGTAAAGAGAGTAAGACCAAGGTAGGGGAAACGTTGAGTGGGTGTAAAGAAGATGAGGACAGAGGTTGTAAAACGAACTTGGGATAAAGGAGAGATTTTGAGAAAGTAAAAGAAGAAACAGAAACAATAGTTGAGAGAGAGAGAGAGAGAGAGAGAGAGAGAGAGAGAGAGAGAGAAAGAGAAGGGCAGAATCATCTCTGATTATCTAAGGGTGTAATCAGATGCTAGAAAAGTGAGACGTCCAGACATTCAAAGACATGCACCTGGCTCGTATTGATCTGATAAGAGACATTTGACAAGATTTTACGACACAAGGCAGTAATTCCTGTCACACATCGACAGACTGCAGATACACACCGAGATTATTAATCCAACCACATGCAGTTGCTCTTGTCTCCAAAGCTGGGACTTCTTCAGCACTTCAATCTGTATATTCCGAAGTTGCACATATTCATGTTCATCATGAAACTCCTGTTCTACAGGATGTGATGCATATGTTCATCATCATCATCTCTCTGCTTACTCAACATTCTCAGAGTACCTCATAAATAATGCATCCCGCACGGAATGTGCCATTCATCTGAGAACGGGGAAATTTGTTTTCAGCACAAATTGCTGACAGCTCATTCATTTCTCACTCAGACATTTGACTAGTCCCATTCCTGGGATTCCTACACTGGCTTGTGTTCATATTTAACCTTTAAGAAAGAAAGAAAGGCAAATAGAAAGACTGAAATACAGAAAGAAAACAACAGAGACAGAGAGACAAACTGAAAGAAACAGACGATAAGATTGAAAGAGAAAAAAATGAAAACCAAGAGAAAGAGAAACAGCAAAGTAAGAACAAAACGAGGCGGACAACATGAAAGGAGCTGAGAAAAAAAAGAAGACATGAAAGATTCTGATGAGGATAATCAGGAAGTAAATATTTGTTCAATTAATCGATATTTATATTTAATCGATTTTCTGTGCAAGAAACGACAGTAGTAGAAATAAAAATCTGAAAAACACACGAGGTGTGATTGAGCTCCGACATATAAAACTGAATCGTTTCCATTCTGAAACTGCATGCGCACATGCGGCATGAACAAAACTACAGATTCATAATTCATAGAAATTTATTCTGCCCTATGCACGATCCACATACATTTTCACAAACATGACTAGTTTTTGCTCATGAGCTCATATGCATATAAACAGAAGCATGATCGTCACGTGATTTCTCTGTGATGATCTCTCCAACACTCGCTCCAAATCGGAACACAATTCCGAGGGTGTCCCGTGGGAACTGAAAACGGCTCAACAGCGAGTCATCGTGAGCTAAAAATTCCGTAAAAACATGGCCCCTTCATAATCTGCCTATTGGCAACATCCTCCAACTGCGCCCACGCAACCATCATTAGTTGTTCTGCAACACCACTGAACCACGTTTGACAATGTGAAGCAGTGAAGGGTGGTACAACGGTAGAAACGTGACACGACTAGAAATCTTGACATTTCATTTGAGATATGAAATATCACTTCTTACGGCCATGACCTTTCTATTTTATACGAATATATTTGTGTGAAAGCTTAAGTTTGGAAAACACTGCAGTAAAGGTTGTTTGGTTTTCATCAAATCAGACACCAGTAAAAGGCTAGAGAGTTCGTATGATATCGGAATATTATGATATCGGATATCGAATATTGGAAAAACATCGTCTGGCTTTGTAAAAAATAAAATAAAATAAATTTTAAAAAGGCCGATTTTGGTGTGAAACAAAAACGTGTTGAGAACATCTCTACACCTTTACCCTCAGCCTGAGTAATGAATAATGAATGAGTGATGAATAAACGTAAAATGTACAACATCGAGTCCTCAGACTTCCCCTAGATTTCAATACCTGAGGAGACACACCAGTCAAAATCGAACACCACAACAATCAAAACTATTACTCATGACTATCATTAGTCAAGTTTGCTAGCAGGCTACCTTAGCATGCAATTACTGTGGATAAAAGTTTCCTAAAATATAAAAAAAACAGTGCATGTTTCACAACTTTGTACCTATTTAATGACGTGATGGACTGAGCTTATGTAACTCATGAGAGTCTCCATTAAAAAAAAAAATAATAATAAAAGTGAATTTAGTGAGCACTGTCCTCAATCAAAATTTGACCCAAACATCAACCTGTTTAAGTACAACCAGCAAGAGGATTGGTACTTGTGTGGTGATGGCCAGTAAACCATCCCTCAGTAAGAACTCTCACCAACCCAATGCTGCCTTAAAAGTCCATATTTTGGGAGCGGCTCTCTCTCCTGGGATGCCAGCTGTAGGGCAAGACCCCTGAATCATATTACCACCCATGTGTGCTGAACCCAATCCATTAGGAAATGCCATGCCACTCCCTCAGCCTCTGGATTTGAGCCAGAGTACTGTAAATGACCAGTCCCATGCCCTTTATGACTGCATTTCCAAGAGTTCACTAAGGACCGAAAGAGCTTTGAGGACTAGTCTAAATATTAGAGAGGAAAAAGAATACTAGGCTGTCTGTTTTTGGTCAAAATATGACACTTAAGTATCCAGGATTTAATACTAAACATATCCAGTCCCCCAAAACAGCGAGTTTATGGATCTGATTTTGCTCAAAGAAGAGGTTTAAGAACCAGGATTTAATGCCCTCATTACTAGCTGTAACACTACTGTGACTAAAGCACACCGCTTATTTGTTTGTTTGTTTGTGTTTATCGCCATACCAGCTTCAATGGCGATTTCATGGCGAATACCGGTATTTATCAGACATAAATAAAACAAAATTTTGTAATAATAAAAGTAATTAAAAATAAGTAAACAAAATAAAAGATCACAATATAATTCAGCTTAAAAAGACAGACATTTCTGTACAAAGATAAAAGATTCTTTAAATTTGCTTGTGATAAAATTTTTTCTGGGTTCATCTTACAAAACAACTCTTTCAAAGTCTGACCTGATAAAAGGCGCTGTCTCATGACATTATAAATAGGGCAAGCTAAAAAAATGTGTTTTATGGTCAAGGGAGTGTTACAGTATGGGCATTTTGGTCATTCTTCGTCCTTCAAGAAATATCCATGTGTAAGTCTGGTTTTGTAACTATGTTCTGTGTGTACTTCATTAATCCACAGACAGGTAGTTTCAGGATGGCCATGGAGCAGTTTCAGCAAGTGAAAACGGTAAAATATTTCAGAACTACCAGAAACAACCACCACCAGGTACACTGTGAAACTGAACAAAAACAGATCTGAATCTCACATCAACGGCTGATAAAACAGCACACACCCAGCTCCAAACATTTGACCTTTGTTCTGACCGATATATGACTTAATATTTACAGGTTGACGTGTCACACTCCAGTAAATGTTTAACAGAGTATCCGTGTATCTCAGTAGGAGACCTACGTGGCAATATGAGGGACAAAAAGCCAGATAGAAAAGTGGTGGAATGGGAAAGAGAGAGGAAGAAAATACAGAGAGAGGGAGTAATTGACAAAGTAGTACAGAGGAAGAGGAGACAGCTGGGAGGATATCCACATCAGCTGTTTGCAGCTGGATGTACCAGAAAAAACAAACAAACACAATTGCACTTTTGGGAAAAAGAAAACAATATATCGAAAAGGCATTAAAGTCTAAAATATCACTAATGAACTGTTCTTGTGTGTTGGTGAGAATATGCCTACTGGCCGGGAACGGTTTGCCAACTTGGGTTTTGGGAATGTGGGAAGTCTAGGCATCATATCACTAAACTATGAATGGAATGACCTGCTTGCAATTGCTTAAGCAGACAGTTCAATAATCCTGTTGCTAGGATTATTATAAATCTTGACAGATTTAATAAATTGGTTAATATCCCTTTCTACATTCTACATTGAACGGACATTTAACAGCTGAATGAACCTCAGTATTCTATCCAGTAAATGAAAAAGGCTGAATCTTAAAACCACTTAACTACAGACACCGACTCATGTCCAAATGACTTACGAGAAGCCAAGCAGAGCTAGCAAAGACCTTGGAATGGTTCTCTCCCCTTCCATTAGAGATCTAATGCTCATTGTTTTATTACAGGTGTGGTTCTCACCAGAAGAGAGACTTCTTGCTCAGGATGTCTTGGAGCTGCCTCTGGCTGCCCTGCTCCAGTCGGGAGAACTCGTACCGAGGACTGAACTCGGCCGGGGGAGGGGTGCTAAAACGCACCTCGAACGAAGACGTTGGGAAGTCCACCTGAACAAGTGAAAAAGTGGAGTTTAGGAAGTTTCATGGTGTTTGCATTGAAAAGAGACATACAGAGATAAGTTTACTGAACATTAAACTAAAATAAAACCAAACTAATTCAACATATATAAATAAAGATATACTACATTGGAATTTTGCTTACAATGGACTGGATATATTCAAACATCTAGTCATATGACACAGAAAAAGGAAGTGGGGAGAAGACGACAAAGCTAGTTATTAGCGCATCGACAACATCCATAGAACTGTTATTTTCATTTAATCATGTTCATCAATCCTTTAAACATAGTGTGGATTTTTATTTTTTTTTTACTTAATGGCATTTCAAAATCATTTTGATAGTAAGCATCTTTGTACACAAGCTCAACACTGATTGAAATTAAACTCTGAAGCGTGATAGATTCAGAAAAACCAGCTGTTCAGTCTCTTCTGGAAATCTTCCAGAAAATTGGTTGGGGACTTCTCCTTAAACAGAACATTGCACTCAATGTGGAGATGTGCAAATGCAGAGGCTGGTGTCTCTTTACTACAGCGGGAAGAAGTGGCCAGGTTTGAAACTAGTAGGACAAAGAAATGCCATGTTCATTAATATGTGCATGTACGGAGCATACAGTGCTGCATAACAAATTGAGGGCATGCTTTTATTCATTGTCCATATTTACTTTATATAGGTCAGAATGGTTTAAATTGCAAATTTGTTTATATTTTAGGAGATAGAACCAATTACATTTGTCAGAAAATATCATGGGCAGGTGCCAGCAATAATAATAACTGTGTGAGTGGATGGGATTAGTTAAAATTCCTTCAGGAGCAGACAGGAGTGGGGTGTATTTTAAAAAAAAAAATTAATAAAATAAAAAATTAACACACTTCTAACTTCAATCTCTCCTAAACACAAGCAAGTTTTATGTAACTCTATAACATTCTGACAGATCAGCCTACACTAATGTCAATCTAAAAAGTTTTTTCTCCAATTCAGAAGTTTTTAGCAGAGGGTAAAAGGGGATGAGAATGCAGCACCAGGGTTTATGGTTATCATCAGTTGCTTTAGCTCACTGTAAGTCTTGGCAGCTGTGTCAACAGCTGTGCTGGGCAGTAACAGAAGCTTCTGATACAGTACGGCCCCTCTAACAGTGGGGGCTTCCACCTTACCACGCCAAGTCAAACACTGAACGATTCACTGCCATCTTTCCCTCACATACATACGTGGCCATGCAACACTGAGTGTGTGTGTACTGGAGCAGGAAAGAAACACAGATACAGCCAAGGCACATGATTTATAAAAAAAAAAAAAAAAGAGGAAGGGAGGACAAAGACAAATAGACTTGAATTTTAAAAAAATAATCGAGATCAACTGAAAAACTTATGGTGCTGGATTGAAGGAGGTGGGAGAAGAATGTGAATAATGGGATGATCATCATTTTGAATCTTAAATAAAGCCCAGATGTGCAGCAGTGCCAATCAGTTTGAGGGAATAAAACTTCCCTGCTGTCTTTCAGAAGGGACAAAACAAAGGCTGTAATAAGGCTGGAAGCTGTAGTCCATCCAAACAGCGGTCCATCGGTGTCCGCTCCACAGCCCAGTGCCCTCAGACAAAGCTGCAGCTACCAAGCACAAAGCACAGCTGGCACAGTTCTGAGAATTCAGTCTACTTCACATTGTGCCTTTCTGTGCGACTGATGGACGTTTCAGAGCATTATCATGATCTCATTTGACTTTGCTGTAGGTCAGCAAGAGACCAGAAGGGTTTGGTGATTTCTTGGCTCTAACTCGTAATGAGTTCAGTCGGGTGTGTAAGAGCAGGGAAATAACCCGACTGTGCTGGACTCTAGCCAGGTAGGACCACAGCTCTAGGGGAAGAACTGTAGAGGGAAGGAGAAGTACCATTTTCAAAGGGCACTGCAAAAATGTCATGTCTGAATGTCTTATGAGGTGTCAAGTCAGTGTAAGAGAGTGTGTAAATGTGCGTGGGGGTCTGTGAGAGGCTGCGGGGTGATGGAGTTTATGTAGTCAATGACTATGTGTGTGTGTGTGTGTGTGTGTGTCTCTGTGTGTGTGTATGCGCTGGAGGGGATGTCCTGCAGGACGAGATGAAAAAAGAAAAAAAAAGTTTTTTCTGGCCTATTTCCCTCATGCTCTCTCTCAGAATGAACTGACCTACTTTCAGTCCTCTTGTACTAGGCAGCAGGACACACCCCTACAGAACCAAATCTCAGCTAGAACTCAGCTCTTCTATGTAGACTGTAACCAAGTTAAACCAAGACTTAAGGTGGACCAAAAGCACGGCTTTTTGACATCACAAGCAACCACCAGACATCTACTATATAATGTTAAATATATATAAAAAAATAAAATTAAATAAAAAAAAAGACACAAAACAGTGAGCAATAAGTAATACACACAGGTATCAAATCTCCAGCAGAAATTTGTAGCAGTGCAATTTCACTACTATTTGCTGTCATTTGTATGTTCAACCAGTCAGTCAGTTAGTTCATGTTTCACTGCTGAGCTTCCACAGAATATCAGCTAGCCAAGATGAGAAAGAGAATTACTTTTGTTCGCGACAGCTCCTGTTTATCAGTACTAAAAGATTTTATGGCAGTTCTGTTTGAATTGTGAAGCCCAGTTTCACCAGTTCTGGATTGCGAGGTAGATTTTGATTTGATTTCTAGTACTATGATCTGATTACTACTTTTATACCTAAACAAAAGATTCTAATGTAGTCTGTCCTCCTGCAAAATAGAGCTTGCCTTGGTCGGTTATATTTTGGTTCCTCGACACTAATCGCCTAAACCCCTCTCTACCTACTACTACTGCTGCTGTAAATAGAGTTCAGTAGTGATCAATACAATAGTCTTAGTGAGTGCAGCCATGTGAAAAGGTCTGGCAGTTAACGAAACTTTTTCGCTGAGGTCAGTGTATATGATGTGGCTGTGAATGTGTGCTGGCGTGTTCGTTATGTTGGTGGGAAGTGAATGTAGCACATTCAGCACGTTTCTAAAACTACTTTTTGTCAAGACACCCACAAAGAATACTCTGACTTAAATTTAAAGTCAAATTCTTGTTTGGTCGATTTTAGCAGCTACCAGCGCATACCTTTAGTGTGTACAGATTAGGACTGCAACTAACTATTTATTCGATTAATCGAACGGGGTGGGGGGAGACGACAAACTTTCAGCAGCATTGTTCATTTATTTAAAATAAAATCCACAAACAGTGTTAAAACTTTATACGACTGTTTTTCCAATTATATAAGACTGAAAAGAACCCAATACACACAGACACACACCAGAATATATATTATTAATTTAGGACTGTAGTTTAATTCAGTGCTATATAATTGTAAAATACTTATGTAAAATACTTAAATAAATAAATAAATAAATAAATCTCGCACACATACATACGTATATACATACAAGTATTTATGCATTATTTTTTATGGATGCACAAAAAGCACTGAATAAAACTACAGCCCTAAATGAATAATAAAAACTCACTTTCACTGCACTTTGTGGTTTCTGTTACTCACTGCCTTGGCAAATTGTTTTACTTCTGTTTACTTTTGACCACAGTGTTTTAATTGGACATTGCAGATCTTACTTGATCTCCCACCGTTTAACAGCGCGTCTACACCGTGAGTGAGGAGCAACACGGCCTCGTTTCTAATAGATCACTTCCGTTATAATAAATGAAAGAACTTGCACTGCAAGCGTGCAAATAGACCATATAATGACAATAAAGTTAAATTAAACTAAACCTTTTAAGCAATTCGCACCAGTTCCCCAACCCCTTGCACACAGTGGAGCATTTTGTTTGTTTGTTTGTTTGTGTGTGTGCGCGCGATGTTTAAATAACTCTGAGGTGTGTGATGTTATTGTAATGTTATTTTTTATCAGGGAACTTGCTTTTTTGGCACAATAAGAGAAGTGGTGGACTTTTTCAGGAAGAAAAAATAAATTAGCAGGTGACTGAAGAAAGGGAAGTGGTTTGGCATTGTACATGAACAGAAATAATCCACAAATAAAATAAGTCGAGTGAAGTAGATGGACAGAATGATAGCACTGAAAATAGAGAAGCGAGAAGACACAGGTGCATGAGGAAGTGTTTTCATGTATAACATTCTAACCTGCAGGATGACACTGTCCGGCTGGCTGAAGTTGGGAGTGCTGGACCGTGTGTTTCCACTTCCTGGGGTTGACGGCCAAAGACCCAACAGCTTCCTGCCACACGTCAAAATGCTGTAACACAGGAAAAACACAGCTCAATCCCACCAACCAAACATCCGCTTCTGGATATGCACAATGACGACAATGACAGGGGCTTTGCAGTAATATTATTATGCACAGTGTGTATGTTTCATCTGCTTTCAGCATGTTTTTTAACTTAAGTGTCTACACGTAGAACGAAGGTCAATTCTTTTAGAAATGATGCTATTTGAATGAATCCAGAAAATACAGGATTTGTTCACATTTTTTGCTAGTGTGGAATAAATACTTATGCAATAGTCATGTTGTATATCCATAATGGCGGTCACCAGTGATACAGAAGACTAAACTACACCAATAAGGAAATGTTTTGCTTGGTTGGCTTCATAGGAAGAGTTATTTACTCAACTTTTGGTAAACAGGCTTCCAAAGAATGTATTACGTGTATGATGACTGTTTTCTCGATCTGAGACAGTTTACATGACGAGTTTAATGTGTGTGAGAGAAATTGTCCTTTATTTCATGCTGTACGTTGTGTTCTACGCCTGCACAAGGAGGCACGCCTAAGAAGGTCGTGTCATGTCATTTAGATTAGTACAGAACGTTTATCTGCTTACAGAGTCACAAACATGTTTTTTTTCTGTTAAGGGTTCATCTGCACATTTGCAGATGAACCCTTGCAAGACCCTTAAACAAAGCCTGTTTGAACTGCCTCAAACTGATCCTTATCGATACATAGAAGTGTATCCTGCCCTGTGCTTCCTCTATATAGTAGATGTTCAGCACAAGCGTCTTAGCACGCTCTCATCTTCTATTCTGTATGCATCCTTCTATAATAAATTTCTTCATCGGAGAGGACGAGTCTGCGAGTGTTTGTCTTTAAAACAAACAAAAAAAATCCATACTTGCATAATGGACAAATGACTCCAACAGATTACTAATAGAGTTTCCACAAGTGTTTTTCCGTCTCATCCAGCAATTAGAGAAAGAAAAAACCCTATTGACTTTTTTACGTGCTTCATGGCATAGCAATGCACTTCTATTGCACGCACACGACTTATTCTGAATCCAACTACCTGCTGCACTACACACATCAGCCAAGGCACTAACTGGCTCTTGGTTTTTATAAATAAAAATTTCAAAAGTGGGGTAGGGGTTTGCAGGGCAGATTAATTCTTTTCACAGTTACACTCTGATGAAACCAAGTAAATTAAACTACAGCGGAAAGCTGTTCCATTAAACTTTTTCCCCACTACATTTTTTATTTTCACTGCACAAGTAAGTATTATTTCTTCTTTCCTCAGCAACATTCACCATTAAATGCTGAAGATGTTTCTTCCTCATAACATCTTAGGGAGTTTTTCCTCGCCACCGGTTTGCTCAATTGGGATTAATCCACACACTTAAAATCTGTATCCTGTGATTATGCTCTGAGACAATGACCGTTGTAAAAAGCGCTAGACAAATAAAATTGAATTGAAAAATTGAATTGAATTAAATGTCACTCTTCTTACAGGAAAAACAATAATTGAAATGAAAAACCCTGTTCATTTTGAACAAGGGTGGACAAATCCCCAGCTCCTGGGACAAGCAGATTTTATTTTCAGGTTATTGACCAGAAGAAAAGTACATTCGATAACCGGAGAAAAAAAAGAAAATCTTACTCCTTACTGACGGTCACAAAAAGAAATCTTTCATTTGGTATGTGCAGTACGTGTAAAACGAATACACAGTGGTGACACACCAGGGCTGTAACTGCATCTTGTTCTTCTGTAGCCCACCACCTGCTGCACTACACACATCAGTTAAGGTGCGATCTGGTTGACGGTGGAAAAAATTTGTACTAGGTGGATTAATTCGAGTAAAAATGACAATCTTTTCACAATGCGGTAGAAAAGTTATGTGGAAACGCTGATTAAACCAAGCGCAGAGCTGTCGTATAATTTTTCCCCTAGCACAAAACACACAGTCTCCTCACAGTTAAATATACTGTAGATCAAGAGAAAATAAAGTTAAAAGATATTAGAATTATGTCTTTTACGTGTGATGAGATATAGGTGATCGAGCATATCTCATAGTCAAACCATTGCCCAACAACTCGCTGACTTTTAATCGAGGACACAAACACAATAACCCTGTTGCATATCTGATGAATGTATGACCCCTGCTTATTTTTTCCACGCTAGGAAATATACTTATGCCTCTGCTAAACAAAGTTAATCTGATAAAGCACATCAGTGTCTAAGATTTCTACAATAAGACCTTGGCCTAATCTTGGATTAACTCTACTTGGCTAAGGGAAAGACAATCCCTGCCGTATCATACATTCCTCAGATTGATCTACAGCAGCTGCAGAAACTTAGCATCCCTCTTACCTCAATCTTTTTTCACTCCAACTCGATCCTTTGTTCAGCAAAATTTACCTACTTGCATACAGTGTGGTAGTGCTGAGTCAAAAGCAAATCTTTTTTACCACAGAGACAGGTTTGTTCTTTTGTTCTGCAGGATGTTTTTGAGCACAGAGGAAGTGCTGTTTTGCAAAAGGAGTACGTTTCTTGTACATTTACCCCTTAAAACTCTCCCAGTGCAACAGTGCAAGATTTTGCACCAGTGGATGTTTGCTCTTCTCTGACGCACATAAAACCATGCATAGGTAAACTATTTAATGTCAAGCCAAAGCGGAAGCTTGTTTCCCTTAACTTACTAAACAATTCCATTAAATAGTGTTTAGAGTGATTATTCATTATATTTCCCTGCTTGATAGTTGGTTCAGACGTATGCCAGGCTTACACTATTATACCTCATAACTGACTAATACACAGTCAACTGCTTGTGTATACGGAGTTACAATTTGCTTACAAAAGGCTCATTTTCAAACACGTGCATCAGTCAGATGTGTTTTAGTATGCTTTTGCTGATAATGGCCAGCACATGTCATTTTTCCATCTGTGACATGACAAACCCATCTCCTGCTCTATGATTGACTAGCAGTTCTTACTCAAGCAGTCCATGACTGCATGTTTCCGGCAATGCCTTGTTGATGTGGGAGGTCAGGAGAACGGTCAGATTGGTTAGAGCTGGTTGAAAGTCTACAGTAACTCAAATAACCACACTTTACAACTGTGTTGAGCAGAAAAGCATCTCAGAGCAGACAACAGATTGAAACTACACACAGCACGTAACCCAAGCTCAGGAGCAAACCATGGACCTTGGAGTTGTGAGGAGCGGCAGCACTCTGCTGTCCTACACAAATGTATAAATAATCATTTCTCGATGCACTCACTGTCTGAAGTTGAAGAGCGGCATTGTGACCCAGCCCAGTGCCTCCATGTTGCGGGCCTTCTGCTTGCTCTTGTCCTCTGCTCCTCCAGGGGGTGGTAGCGGAGTCGCATGCAGAGTCACTGTCAGCTGAGACTCTCGTGGCAGCTGGTTGATCTGCACCGGGAAGCATATCCTACAATGTAAGATGAGAAGAAGAGAGGAAAGAGAAAAAAGGATCATTCAGCATCATGGCATCTCATCTAGAGCACCTAGTACAGCAGCTGGTCAAAGCTGAGTGGATGATAACTGGTCATTCATCACACACAGAAGGTCCCAAAATAGTTACAGAGGTCCCTCTGTGGTGAAAGGGATGCCCCTTGTTCTTCATAGTAAAGCACTATAGATGGCATCTAACTGGCTACTGTTGCTACTGCAACAGTGCTCTTCAAGGAGACCTGATGAAAAGGAGACGATTAACTTTTGTTGTGAAGATGGGGATTCTTTATTTAAGGATCCCAGGTCTCACTTCCAAGAACAAACTGTACTGGCTGAAAAAGTTAACCATTTACCAGTACGTAAAAGAGATATTTTATATTATATATATATATATATATATATATATATATATATATATATATATACACACACACACACACACACACACACAAATATACATACATGCATATCTCAAGGTTATAAGGTTAACAATATCTGCACTTATTATATAGGATTATTATATAGGATATATTACAGTGTGAACATAAAAGCACACTCTTGTTTATAGAGAAACGGGGGGGGGGGGGGGGGGGCTGACCGAGGTTCAACACCTGGTGACAACTATATCCTCAAGCCATGCACATCAAAGCATTAAAAAAGGGGAAGAATTTAAATTTTATAATGCAACAGCTTTCATTATAAATAGTTTGTGCATATTTAAATTACATCTGACAAAATCCTTATTGTGCTTGCTAGGAAGTAAACAAAGTATAGTCCTCCCACACCATCCCCAGACAATACATTAGATGCAGACGTGAGGGCGGAAAAAAACAGCCACAGGATGCTGCACTAGTTCCTATTTCAGATAACATGCAGAACATTAAACAGATTTCTATTGGAATGCCATTTGAGGCAGTATGGTGTGGACTATGCAGAGAAAAATCATAGCTGTGAAGGCTTCATTTGACACTCACCTTTGGTCCCAAACCACCAGATGGAAGAGGTATTTGCTGACTGACTGTTTGCTTGTATGTTGAGGGGCACACAGTTCGTCTCCCCCATGGGTGAGAGAACACGACAGAAAGAACCCTTCATAACTGTGAATGATAGAAAGAAAGAGAGACAGTCAGTAATTTGCTAAGTGTACTTAAGCTTGCAAAACAGCCGCATATTTGATTGGTGATCTTCAGTGATCTTTAAAGCATCTCTAATTGATATTCTAAAATTCCCACCACTAAGAAAGTCCATCCCCATCCAGACGTGTCTCCAAAGCTCCTCGCCCTAAAAATGTTCACACGCACAGTACAATGGTGGCATCCGATCAAAACAACAGTCAATCCAAAACATGGGTCGTGTTTTTGTCTAGCAAATGATGTCATATACACCATAAAGTTACAGTTTCTAAGGAATAAAACACAACAGGGTGTGTTGTTAATAGGAGAATAATTAGTTGATTATTTTCCTATAACAGCACTGATGTGTAAACTGCTGAAACTGGAGACTCATTCCAAAAATGCTAAACAAACATCTCCTCACAGAAAACTATAGCAATTCAATGATTAATACTCATTTAGTTTTTAAATAACAGCACAGTTTTATTTTATCCATTTTTCTTTGTCCTAGATCCTATAGTGCATCCCTCATAAAAGTCCCTGTGAATCAGTGGTTACTATAGAAACCATAACATATTAGCATGAGGATATTAATATAAACCTATGATCTGCCTTGCAGCTATTATTACTATCAGAGCCATGCTGTTATATAAGATTAATCAACATCTTGTGACCGAGAGGATAACAGTCATAACCAACCAAGCCTGAAGTGCAAAATAATTTCCCCTTAAGAAGAAAAGTAAAGCAATCTTCCACTTTTCACGTCTCTCCAGCGTTCTTCTCACTTACTCCGTCCCAATGCTTTCTAGATGCTTTCTTTCCTTTCTATTTTCACGTTGGAACTATGACTTCGCTCAAATGTCAGCCTTCTTTCAAAAGATATCTCAGTATCTCTGCTGTATTCCTAGCCTTATCCCCTACGCCATCAAGCTGCCACTTTGCTTTCTATTTATTTATTACCTCCCCTTTTATCAGCTGCCTGTGCATGGTGAAATGTCTACTTGTTCATTACTCAATGCATTTCATTTGCTGAAACATTTCTCTCAAAACATAAATTTTAGATAATTTATCAGGTCAGAAGCCTGGCAGAGATCAAATCCAAAGTACATGGGAGTGATATAAGTTATATAAATGAAATTAAATGCATCATACAAGCCTCTTGCATGCAATTCCATGGGCACTAAATGTGAATACCATCAAAGGCAAATTTGCCTATTGCAAAAAATAAATGCGCAGAGGCACCTGATTTGCCTAGACGTGGATCAATAGGTTCTCTAATGTGTTAGAGAGTTGTGACTACCATGTCAACAGGCAGAACAAGGTAACTACTGTAAGCAATGTAATGGTGATTTAGCATCATAAAGTAATGAAAAAAATATAGAACAAACAATTGGATCAGGCTTCAATTCTACTTGTACTGTGCACTTTTTCAGCCATTCCATGACCCAGAATCTCTGTTTCTGGAAACAGACGAGAACTTTTTAGGTTTTGAAGAAAACTCCAGAGGGCATAGGTTATGTGTAATATTTAGTGCCAGCAGAGGAACATCTTTCCATCACCGTTTCACCGTTTCTTGTACTGGAAAAGTCTTTAAAAGGGAAAGGGCTCTCAAGAGTGTGGTTCAAAATAGAAACAATAACATTCGCCAGCTAACTGGAATGCCAGATGACTGAAATATACAGAACAGCTAGATAGATGCCAAACGTTCAGTTAATTTAGAACTTCCTGTCCACCCTTTCCTCTGCCCAGTCACCAGATGGCGTGCGTCACCACTGCACAGGTGCTTAGCACCCCGACTTGCCCTCCAGCCTGCCTCCAAAAGGGGTCAAAGGTCATGGCGAGTTCCCATGCTGCATCCTTTGTGGCAGCTCCATATGCAAACAGCATCAGTTTCAGAGCGAGACAAAGGACATTGGTCCATCCCGGGCAATGGGTGGAAGAGACTATTCACATGGTAGGAGGGGGAGAAGGCAGGGCTGAACCATTCTGGGGGTGTGGAAGATTATGGCAATGGTTAGTATTTGTTTCCAAGCACTACTGACGATGCATTGTCAATACGTGTGTGCATTGAACTCAGCACTGTGTATGTATTATGTTCAGCCCAGTGAGGTCTGTGTGTGTGTGTGTGTGTGTGTGTGTGTGTGTGTGTGTGTGTACTGGGAGGCTCAGAGGAAGCAAAAAGGGCTGTCATTTTCAGGGGTTCCCTCTGCACCTCATAATACCATGTAATCCCATGTGCAACTCAGAACATCTGTGTGTGTATGTGTGTTAATGTATCAGAGCAGTGTTCGCTTTTATCTCCAGCTTTCCTCTGTGGTTTTGCTTCCTTTGCTTTAAATAAATAAGTATACTTACTAGGGTTCCCACTTGGAAATCAATGAGGAGGATTTTCCAGGAAGTCTCTACATCATAGTCACTGTGTGTATTAATTTAAACCTTGTATATGTATTATAAACATCACAACTGTTGCTAATGAGGTGTTATTTTAAAATGATTCACGTGTGCCAACATCGTTAGTATAGAAGTTAACAAGAAGTATAGAAGTTTTATTTAATTTGTTCAAATCGCAACACGGAATACACTAATGAGCCAAGTAGAATTTCAAGGATTGCATGAAAACACACAAAAGCAATTTGACCCCTGAGAAAATCGCAACTCTGGCGAGAATTCGATACTATTTTTCATTAAAGCAAATGAAAGGCACAACTTCAACACCTCTCTAAATAAAAGAGCCAGTCAAGCTCGTGACATGATTTTCTCGGCTTTAGGAATGCTAATGAATGCTGGTGTGCGTTTGTGTTACCTGGCGGCCCAGGTGATGGGGACACGGTGGGCAGCATAAATGTTGAAGGACAATACGTTGGTCACCATGCCTGCCTCCTGGATTGGTGCTGTGGCCCGGCTGCTGTGTGGAGCCGTGTGGAAGTTGGCGTTGAATGTGCTGCAGTAGAGCTCCACTAGATCCAAGATGGCAGCTGTCAACCTTTCAACTATTTTCTCTGGAAAGGGAACATGAACAGAGTAGAGGTCAAAGACTTTTCCATGTAAACACACTGATGGGCCTGCAACTGGCTCAAGATGTAGATGCACAACACACACACACACACACACACACACACACACACACACACACACACACACACACGCACACAAATCTACACAGTTTGATTTCAAGCGGTCTTCTTTCAATCAGCATGTATAGACAGCATGCATACACTTTTTGGAACTAGTCTTTATGCACAAATGTTTGTGCGTACTTATAAGAAATATGTAACAAACGATGAAAAAAAAAAAGTCTACACTTTTGTAGCTAAATAAACATTACACAACATGGTTATATTGAATGGTTTAAGTTAGAACAAATATGACCAAAGGAATGTGTGTGTGTGTGCGCGTAAGCTCTTCAGAACATACAAAATAGGTTGGTCTTAAATTCCCTCAATTGTATATTTTGCACATTATTATTATTATGATTATTAAGCACTAGGATGGGTTGCCAGTCCATTGCAGGGCACTATGCACACACATGACACATTCATAGCTAGAGGCAGTTTAGAGTAGTCAGTCCAGTGGGGAGAAAAACAGAACAGTGAAAAACATACGTGAACGCAGGGAGAACAAGCAGAACTGTACATAAACAACAACCAGGGCTCAGGATCGAACCCTGCTGTGAGGCAGCAACACCCACTGTGCCCATTCAGCACTTTTTTAATTATTATTATTATATTTTTAGATGTTATTTATTTAAAGAAATAACACATTTATTAAGGAAATCATACACATTATTGTTATTATTATTATTATTATTTTTATTGATCACGGCTAATACCTGTGTATTTGCCTCCAGATTAGCAACCGTGCATATTTATTGGGACAAATAAAGACTCATTTAGATACAGCACATGTTTATGGAGTAAAGCACAGAAGAGGAAGGTGAACAGTGTGCATCCTGACGCCAGACATGCATCCTTCCTGTTTATCCCAGTAAAGACAGACGTCCTTGCAGCAGGAGGTCTTTCCACACAAACACACACTGACTACGAATTGCCGCACACACACACACAAAAAAAACACTCCTAAAAAAAAAAACTAAAAGTAGAACAAAACAAAAAATTATATTTAAGTATCATCAGTGAAACAAGACTTCACAGAATAATACACAGACGTTTAAACTCAAAAAAGGTCAAATGACTTCTATACATGGAAGTTTGAATAAAAGGCAATAGCTACATTTCTAATTTGCTAAATTTCTGTTGGTGAATAACACTAGGGCCTGATTATACATGCTTTGAAGCAGTCTTTCTTAGCTAATCTTATACTAACGGTTGGTTTGCTTGTAATAATTTGTTTGTACCCTGAAAAACTAAAAGGCTCAGTGATTTAACGTACATCAGCTCCACTTGATTAAACTGAGTTACATCAACACAGTTTGTTTACATAACAACAACATGATTTGATCAAGATCCAACCTGGGTCGCTGGCATTGTGAAACAGCAACAGCTGTGCTGCTGCACGGTTACAATCTTTCTTTCCTTCAGTGCCAAAATCCTCATGAGATGTCATAACGTAATTGGATAACATTTAACGACCCGAATTGATTATTCACTCTAAATAATTGAAACAAGTAATTATAAACGTACTTAATATAAGCAATTAAATCATGTTTTGATGAAAAAGTTAACATTTTTAAGTAAACTATGTTCCCTTAAATCTGACCGCCTGCATATTCCTGTTTTCCCCCCACATTTCCCACACAGGAAAGCTTAATTTCAAAATGATCAACTGATGGAATGCTTTTGTTTTATTTTACTAAACGTTATTTGGCGCCGTTTATAATAGAAAAAATCTAATATTTCCCAGTTATGTTTATACTGCTAATGTTGCTAATATATTGAGTAGTGCAAAAACTGTATTTCTATAATAATAAAGAAAAAAAAGATCACTGCGATGTTCATTTTTAAGCAGTGATGAGAAAATAATGGCTATAGTGATACTGTCTCTAAAAAGCAGGTCACAGCAGAAGCGTGACACACAAACTTCTGGGTATGATGGGAACTGTACCTCGGTTTTCTCTCTTCGCCAGCACGCTCACATCCTGTGAAACAGAAACACACGGACAGTCAGAAAGCAGATGAGACTTGCACTGGGGGGAATTTCTGCAGCATTAGCGTTTTGGCTTTAAAAGGTTAACAGTATGAGAGAAGACGTTCGACTGTACACTGTGTTCGCACGCTGTGCCGACACCAGCATGGCTGTTTATAATAGAGCCTCCAACAGAAATATGGTGCTAGTGCAGCGTGCAGCTCAGCAGACCAATACATCACTGCTTTCCAGTAGCTCATCCATGTTGGATTTTCCACAGGTATTTATATTTGTGTCTGTGTGCATGTGTGTGTTCACCTTCTGCACTCTGGGCTGCAGTCTGCAAGGGCAAGCAGGCAGCTGATTCAGGGCTGAGGTGATGTCGGGTGTTTCCACAGCAGCAAGCGAGCTGCACAGAGCCTTGACGGACTGAACCAAGCGCTCCACGTGCAACTGCAGTTCGGCCTGGAGACGGGGAGAAGTAGAGAAAAAGATATATATTTGTTGAGGTTTTATATTTTTAGAAGTGTTGAGGTGCAGGTAGATTTACTCATCATGTATATAAATGCAATATACATTACATACACACCACTGGCACCTATAATACAAATCTTTCATTATATATCTTGATTTGTATACTGTTGGGTACCACTTTGTCAGTAACCTCCTTTGTTTGGAAATAAATAAATAAACAAACTAAAACCTTGGCGACATCGCAACTTATTTTCCAATAACAGCATGTCCCCGAGTTTGTTTTTTTTTTTATTCCTCTTATACCACAGCAATTTGTCAACACCAAGTTTTTTTTAAAAAAATAATTACAGATCACATCATACTATTTTTCTGTCCCTATTTACATTTTAATGTTGTAAACAGCTGTGTAATTTCTATGATCTCTTATTACATATTATTAAAAGTTTGCTTATCAACCTCTTCCTTCACCTCTCTTGAGGTAAAGAAGACAGAAAATGCAGATTATGTTACAGAGGAACTTCGCCCTGAAGTGTAAAGAAAACCTAAAAGAACAGCTTTATCTCTGAGAGTGCTGACACTGGAGACTCCTTCCAAAAATGCTAAATAAATGCCTCCTCACAGAAAATGACACCATATGAACAATAATTTTTTTTTTTATCCATTTATGTAGACCGTCTGCCATACGAGTACCTGTGAATTAACTGTTACTTTAGAAATGTAATAACATATCAAACACTGCTAGGAAATTAATCATCTTCTGGCCAATCAGATTTGAGCAGACTTGAGTTCTATGGGTATTGTAACAGCTCCACTTGCACCAAAACCCTGTAATCAGAGAGTCACCTAATTTTCATTCTATAGGATTTGCTCTAATTGATCCATAAGGATTTGATACCTGCAGTGAGTTTTGTTATGAAGCCAAACTCGTCTTACCTCTGATAATACGAAAGACTCTGCCTCATTATGAAAGGTGTCCAGAAGCAATGTTAGTGCCTCCCTGTGAAAAACCCACCAAAGTCAAATGTTAGGTACAATGATGACATTTATACTCCTATAGCCCCTTACATTTTCTGCCAAATTTGATCATTTGACAATTCCCACCCTCTAGCATGGATGACACTCGCAGTATAAAGCGCTATCTGCCCTCTTTCTCATACATGTGCTCACAGATGCCCATGATTGGATAGTGTTACTGTGATTGACAGGGGAGCGAGAGAGTATGCCGTCCCACCCAGAGAGCATGGTCAATTTTGCAATCTCTAGAATATAGGGCGAGCACTTCTCTGTTGTGCTACCTGAGAGCCATAAGTATTTTTATTTTATTTTTTTTATTACTGATCCTTCTTCCTTCCCTCACCTTGTCACAGTCTGCTTGATGGGCCTCTCCTGCAGCAAGATGCTGTGGTTCAGGGAAGACAGCATCTCATCATCCTCTACCTGCAGAAACAGTTAAAAAAAAATCAATTAAAAAAATTATTCACCGTTAGATTTTCTTCTAAAATCTGCTTATATATTATATATACACAACGTCATGTGAAAAAAATAAGTACACCCTATGGAAATTGTTGGCTTTTTTTTTTTTTTTTTTTTTTTTTTACATATTTGGACAAGCAAACATTCGATCCTCTTTGAAACAGTGCCTATTTATAAAGTTGATACACTATCCAATCACACATAAAATCGACATTTTGAACCCCAAAATTCATCACAGGATCTGCTAGTAAGTCTCGCAACTGTTGGTGTCAAAGTGCATGCAATTACAATCAGAAAGGGATTGCACAAATTTGACCTGCATTTGTGGCGTGCCAGGAAAAAGCTTTTGCAAGACTACAGTTTGCCAGTGAGCATATAGGCAAAGACCATTCCTTTGGAATAATGTGCTCTGGACAGACGAATCAAAGCTAGAGTTGTTTGATCACAGTAATAGCGGACATGTTTGGCAATGACCAAAGACAGCTTTTCAGGAGAAGCACCTCATACCAACTGTGAAGCATGGTAGTGGAAATGTTGTGGTTTGGAGTTGCTTCGCTGCCTCAGGGACTGAACAACTTGCATTTACTGTATCAACTATGAATGAATTCTGCATCATATCAAAGAGTGTTGTCAGATAGCGTGAGGCCATCTGTACGAAAGTTGAAGTTGAACTGAAAGTGGACCCTTTCAACAGGATAATGATCCTAAGCACACTAAGGAATGGCTAAAATAGAAGAAATGAAGGGTAATGGAATGGCCTAGACAAGGCCTGGATTTTAATCCCATTGAAATGTTGTGGGGGGATTTGAAAGGGGTAGTACATGCTAGAAAATCCTCAAACATCTTGCAACTGAAAGAATATTGCATGGAAGAGTGGTCAAACATTTTAGCAAGCCTGGTGGACAATTATGAAAAACACCTACAAGAAGTAATTTCTGCTAAATATGTTAAAAAAGCCAACAATTAATTATTTGATCAAGTTTGACCCCAACTTCTTCCCATTATCACAGCACGGATGGTTATCTAGCTTTGTGCGATAAGAGCACGGCAAACCCGAGTAATATGACGACAGAGGAGACAGTGTCCACCCTGCTGAATGTCAAGTTTCGCTATATGGAAGCTTTGATAAAACCAAAGTTGTGTGCACTTATTGCAGTAATGAACTGTCCTTCCACTGAAGCACGACAAGTTTGAAGTACTATCTTCGGGCGAAACACATTTTTGCTGATGTTAGCAAAGATGCTAGTGCTGAGACTACGGTGGCCGAGAAGTGCAAAACACAACGATAAATCCGAAAACACATTAATAGGTCAGAAAAAACGGAAAAGGTAGGTATATTTTGCAAATGGATTACTTACCGCTGGTTGGACGACACATCTGTCAATCAAGATATACAGGAAGTAAGAAATTATAAACAACTTTTTTTCTTGTACATTAGTGGACTTCTGTGTTTACGTTAAAGCATTTTTTGTCCATAGCGAAACTTTAATGTTAGAAAATAAAGTTTATATTGGCAAGAAATGAGAAAATGGAATTTATTAAGCGCTACTTTGAGGAAGGAAATTCAAATGCCGTGATTTTGGATATGCTGTTAACATACCATGACAAAGATTAGCTTGCACTCTCTAAAATCACACCTAAAGGACGCAGGTCTGTTTAGACAGAAAAATATTATTCCCCATTAAATGAAGTAAGGAATGCTATAAGAGCAGAGCTGTGTGGACCAGGACCGTTGTTCGCCTACCGGACAATGTGGTTAGCGCTTCAGCAGAAACGCAAGCTGCATGTAAAACATGATGTTATGCAGCTGCTGCAAGAACTTAACCCACAGGGGACAGATCAGAGGACACGCCATAGATTTGCTAAATTTTTATTTTAACCGCAGTACGGACAAAACATATTAACACACGAGCACACGAATTGACTTTCCAGTACTGGTGTAGTGCCGCAGCCTGCTGTACTTCCTGTATGTCTTGATTGACAGATGTGTCGTCCAATCAGCGGTAAGTAATTCAGTCAGAAAATATACCTACCTTTTCCGTTTTGTCTGATTTGTTAATGTGTTTTCGGATTTGTTCATGTGTTTATAATTTTTTGTTTTGTTTTCGGATTTGTTATCTTGTTTTCATATTTGTGTTTTGTTCTCTGCCACCATGAGACAGGGTCAACAAGCCATGCTTGTCAAACGACATTGGCGGAGTGCAGCCGGGGCAAGTTTGTCAACAAAATGACAACAGCAAAGTTAACTAGTGCAATCGCTAAATGGATCGCCACAGACTGCAGACTAATCAACATAGTTCAGGACTGGCGGCTTCAATACATCATTCAGATCATCTAGGACATCATTTAAGGCCTGTACCCTAAACAGATACCATCTGAATGAAAACGGTAGTCATTAAGTCAATTCTTTGGTGCTCTGTTTGCACTGTAGGTACATCACTGAGCTCCTAGGTGGTGAAAAGTATGTATCCTGCTCCGTGGTGCTACCTGCACCATGTCATCTCCTGCGTACAATGATGTTGACCCTGCCTACATAGCGCACTTCAAGGCTGCATTCACAAAGAACCTTAACGGGCAAAAGAAGAACTCAAACCTGTGGTGGTTAAAGGTAGCAACCGTTCTAGACACTAGGTTCAAGGAGCTTAGGTGCTTGCCTAGAGCAGAGAAGGGAGAGGTGTGGCAAAAGCTGAGTGAGATGCTGAAGGATGGAGAACCTACACCACAGACCTCTGGAAAAAAAGTGGAGCCAGAGCCACCAATGAAGAAGATGGCCCTCCTAATGATGGGATCAGAGTCAGATGAGGTACTGGTGCCTTGTACCTCTAGAGAGTGACAGAATAGAAACATGTCCACTACAGTAGTGGTCATCACAAGCAGGTACATATGGTAAGCTGGCCATATGGCAAAAAGGTACTTGGCTATACCTTCCTCAACAGTGCCATGTGAGAGAATGTTCTCTTTGGCAGTCCACATTCTGCAGAAGAAGAGGTCAGCTCTATTATCTGAAACTGTGAACAAGCTAGTCTGTCTGAGCAACTGGTTGGGGGGGGGGGGGGGGGGGCGAAAAAAAACCACATACACACTAACATTTTGGACTATGCACAGTATCTACGATTGTGGCTGAGGGGCATGGTCGAGCATCAGCTGTGCACGAAGAGGAGGTGGGCCGAATTGGCAGGCAATGCGTACTCACCTGTGCTGGATTAGCCAGAGTTTATTTATGTACGTCTGTCTGTGCTTTCAGTGACGAGCATGAGTGAGATAGAGAGCCGACCATCACAGAGATGTGTGTGTGTGTGTGTGTGTGTGTGTGTGTGTGTGTGTGGTTGAATGAGTCCGCTAAAAAGCGAAAGTAAAAACAGAGAGAATAAAAAGGCCTTTTGAGTTGTAATCAGCCTGCCTCCTTATTCCCGACCCAACCTAGAAGTGTTACAGCAATATAATAATGACAAGTCAAATCAAATCAATTGAAATATATCCGAGTACACGTTACAGGAGAAACTTGAGAAAAATATTTGCGCCGAGACCTTATTTAGATGTGTAATTGTGAACGTACTTTGTTATTATTTGTAACGGACATTATGTCTGACAATTTTTTATTTTATCGGACATTTTGAACTTTTAACGATCAAAAAAAATAATAATTTACTAGCTAATGGAAACTCTGACATATATACACACGTGTAACATTTGTCCAGTATAGCACAGCTGCCTATCTATATCTAATCACAAAACACCATGTGGAAGGTTTAAGCAGTCTATGCACCCTGATATATAAGGCCTACCATAAAAACAGCATGGTTAAATGAGCAAGCTATATAGTTAGCACATTTTACCCTATATTGTTTTTGTGTCTTCTGGTGCATCGACAATCGTGTGCTTTACGTTTCATTGTCATTATACATCTGATCATTTCAGCAAGCAAACACTTGGGTTACCATTATAAATACTTGTTATTATACATTACGATTGTCTTAGAATTAATGTAGTAAAGTAATATTACGGACCTCTCTCTCACATACCACTTATGTATTTCCTGAGTTTGAGTTTATCTTGAAGCGGCTTATACTATATTTTACTTTTATATTGTCCTGTCTTTCGTTTCTGTAACAACACAATCTCTATTACACCATGAAGAAAAAAAGAAGAGTTATGCTGTGGTCATGGTGCCTTAGAAGTTGTCATTTGAAAGTTATTTGTGGTAATATGCAAGTAATAACATTATTTCCCAGCTCTGCACATTTAACATGCAAAGTGGGGGACAATATACATACACGCCACCGTGAAAGCATGTTTTTGTTTGCGCATAAAAAGCTACTTTAACAGCACTTTTACATTTACAGGCCCGAGTGGCTATCGGTACTGCTCTACAACCCTGATTCCAAAAAATTTGGGACGCTGTGTAAAATGTAAATAAAAACAGAATGCAATGATTTGCAAATCTCATAAACCCATATGATATTCACAATAGAACATACAAAACATAACATGTTTAAAATGAGTCAATGTACCATTTTAAGAAAAAAAAATAAGGTCATTTTGAATTTGATGGCTGCAACACGTTTCAAAAAAGTTGGGACGGGGGCAACAATATCCCCCGCACCCACCCCTTACAGGGAGTTCTCATTCCCCTCCCTACTCTATGTTTTCAATACTGTGATGGCTCTTGTGCAAACTCAGGTCTCAAGAAAATGTGCTGTGTTGTGGTACTCACAGTGCGGGCTAACTCCATATTAACAGAGCTTCTCTTAGTGAGGAAAAGCTTGATGTCCCAATCAAACTTCAGACACTGCTGGATGTATTCAAGCCCAGCCAAGGTCTGAGAGCTGAGGGAGTGAGAGAGAGAGTGAGAGAGAGAGAGAGAGGCAAAAAAGCTCTTTGAATCTTTGTGTGTCCCTTGTGAAACCTAAAAATCATATGAAACATTTGCAGTGAAAAGTCATAAACTGAAACAATTATTAGTGTATTTTTTAAACGATACTGTCATCCTAATATACACAAATAAATTTGCACTATGTTTAGCTTTGACAAGAACTTGATTTGCCATTCAAATGAGTGAAGTTGAAATATGATTTTATCTGTGTTGTTTCGAAAACCACAACCTATTTCCCCCATCCATAGCCACTGAACTATAACATTTTACAATCGCTGACGTTTTTCTGCATTCCACTGTTAGTTACTACCAGCAGTTAACACCATGATTTATTGTTAATCTCATTAAAAAGCAGGCTACTTGATTCTGTCGTCAACACTGGTGGAATAATAACAGTGCTACACAGAGGAAGTCCCTCCCACTTTGCACAAGTTCAAGGTTATCGTGACGAGACACATTTCCGGCCAGCTGCGCCCTTAGCAAAAACATCCAACTCTTACACACAGTCACACATACCACTTGCTATTGTACTCTATGCACTATGACAGGTTGATTTACGTTGCTGTTAAGTTGTGTAATACGTTTCAGTCAGGGATTGCTCTCAACCACACTGGTCGGCCCACCAGCCAATCAGAGCAAATATGAACACATTAAGAATTACATGGCTGGATAGAGGTTGTCGCATTTTCGAGGAAACCCACTGTGGTTTTATGCAACCACAGAAATAAGCACAGCAAGTTTTTTTTAATGGTTTTTTTCTTCTGAGGGGCTCTTAGTTGAATGACAACTATTTGTACCACAAACCACTAAGCAGGCGCTTTTCTTTCGGAATCCCCCCTTCTTCCGGCCACAGCGCTGGCAGCAAACACTGACAAGGAAAGAAACTGCCTATATAACACGTCACTTGTTACATTGTCTAGGAACTACTTTTCATGACTGACCCAGTACACATACTTTTTGTGTGTTTTTTTTTTCTAAACATTGAGTGAGATCTGGGCTGGATGCCCAGGCCTCTGTGCCCAGTGTGAGGTGGGCATTATAGCCACAGGGGAGAGGGGAAAGAGAGAGGTCTGGGTGCCATGATGGCAATGGAAAGGCATTACAGGAGGCCTCTGCATGGCCTGGTGCCAAACTTTCAGCAACATCATTCAGCAACTCTAAACCATTGCACCATTTGTAAATCTTCTGTTGTGGCATGTTGCAGCCAATCACTAGGAAATTTTTTTTTTTTTTTTTTTACAGCATTTGACAGACGCTCTTATCCAGAGTGACTTCCATTTATCTCATTTATACAACTGAGCAGCTTGAACTCAAAAGCTTCCGATCAGCAGGCCGTTGTAACCACTGCGCTACCACTGCCATTTACGTACATTATTTAGATACAGGAAGCTCATGGACCATAGATTAGCTCCAGTCATTGAGAAAAACAAGGGACGGAAACGTATGCACTTATTCTCCCGCATCAAGTTCAAACCACACGTCGTTTCTGTGGCATTAGTCAAGTGCCACTACGGACCAAAACATAACCACCTCGAATTGTCTTATTTATAACCATAAACTATTCACTTAAACATTAAAAGGTGATCGTTGTCATCATTCACTCAGGATAGCTGATTCTCCTTACCTTTGTAAGCAAGGAATTTCATATAACTGGAGCTTTACAAATTTTAGTTGAATACTTCTGGTGTAGAGAGTGATTATGAAACTGTAACTGGGTGGGAAGGACTTCGAGAACTCAGGCTGGAGATCTGGGCAGCTGTACTTTGCACTAAACAGCCAGGAAGCCCACTAAGATCTTCGGTAGGAGTCAGCGAATAATAGGAAGGTGACATAGATGGTGGGTGTGAAAGCTCCAGCTCGAGGAATGAAAATGAGCAGCAGGAATTTATAGGGAGGTGGAGTATCATTTTCAGTTGTGGAGGTGGAATTTCAGTCATCTTTCTTTTTTCTTATTAACTTTTGCTTTTATCGCACCAATACCATGCTTTATCAGAGAACATACCTGGAACTTCTGAGATCAGTCAAAACAATTAGTTCATTTCTAATGCATGCTTCTGCAATATTCCAAGGCCAATGTTGCCATAACTATCATCAGCAAATATACTGTGCAGCCCTAACAAATGCTTTCACTTTTTTTTAACTGAGAAAAGAAAGTGCAGTGCCAAGTTCCTGAAATACACAAAACGAAGCTGGTTTTGCAGATGCTGCACTGCCACTTCTTGGAGTTCACTTGTAGCTCTTACTTGTTGAGATATTCGGCTTGGCCACACACTTTCATCAGGTAGTCGTCCACATCGATTAGGTCCAGGTCGTCATGGGCATAGCACAAGGTCTGGTATATCAGCAGCTCAATGGTGGATGAACCTGAGAAACCAGAAGAGGATTTTTCAATAGAGGTTTTAAGGCAGCTGGATAATTCAGATTATACCGATGCCGTCTTTCCAGTAATTGGAAAGGCTTCATCAATAGAGGGTATGCATGTGACGTGACAGCAGCCGGAACTCGCCGCGGTCACGCCCACTAAGTGGCAAAAAGACTGAGCGGAGGCATTAGTGTACTTTACACAGAAAAAATGCATCTAAAATGGGAAAAAGCTGGTGTGCTATTGACTGTGCTAACAAGGTGTCATCCCACATACTCACTCAAGATATAACTGCAAACATCAGCGCTGCTACATGCGAACATGTCTTTCCAAGTCCTGCCATACATTTACAATGGCCTGTGAAAACTGTCCCTGTCATCTCTGCAGCTATCCAAGGTTTCAATGGGGGCTCATTCATTCTCTGACTGTGTTTTACCTTCACCAATATATAACGTTAGTAAGTGGAAGCAGTGTTCGCTACAAAAAAACTAGGACTAGCTAGCTTACGGTTTGGCAGATAAAATTATATAATAAAATAAAAATATTTGTACATACCTGTCCACATACAACCTGAATGTTTATTGGTGTTCTTGTAACTTTAATTGCTCCAACATATCCTGCCTTGAAGACGGGACCAAGCGTCAAGGCTTTTGTATGCCTTCAGGTTTTGCTTACTGTATTTCTATAGTGTCGAATTCAGGTACATATAAGTGTCGGGAGAACCGATTTCTGGCCACATGCCAATATCCATGGACCACAGGTTCTTGGGCAAGTTGTAAGGGTTACTGTCGAGTCCAACTGCCTTTAATTTAAGCTGATATTCGTGAGTTATATTAGCGTTTTCGCAGCTTCCCCTATTAAAACCAGCCATTTTACTGGACGTTTTGCCACTCAGTCCGGCCAAGGGGGTGTGTTCAGGTGTGAAAGTGACGTCAATGCATAACCTCTATCGGTCTGATGTCTAACACTGCACAATATCATATCAACAGACAGGAAAAACTGATTGGGGGATTAGAGAGTATATAGAGAGATATACTCACCGTTCACTTTAACTGGAACACCAGCACACCTTCTTATTTATGCAGTTACCCAATCATTCAGTCATGTCGCTGCAGCACATTGCATAAAATCATGCAGATACAGATAACGGCATAAATGAGCAGGTGTACAGGTGTTCCTATTAAAGTGGACGGTGAATGTATTATGCCAGTCTGCAATACAGACTCTGTTTAATCGATAGAAGTTTCCAATTGGTGCCACAAGCATGGCTTTTCCTGTCCATACACACTTAACCATCTGCTCCATTTACACAGAACTGCTAGCCAGCAATCTGGAACAAGCCAGTAAATATCTTACACTCAAAAACTCTGGGATGAAAAAGCATTTCATCCCATTTAAAATACAAAAGAGAATAAATGGACCATCCATATTTTTTTTACAATTATATCTGCGATTAGACAGATAGAAAAAAAGGTTTCTCTCTCTCTTTTTCTTTTTAAATCTCCATTTTCCTCTTTCCCACATCCAACAAATTTCTTAAAAATAACAGAACTACAAGTGCCTTTTTCCGAACACTGATTCTTACACAATCAAGCAAAGGCCATCTGATCGGATACAAATATAATAACCACCTACAAATATAATAACTGTATATCCACATGGATATACAATCTGAGATAAGACAAAATAAAAGAGAATGTACAGGTTCCTTGGTTTGTTCCTGCTTACTCAGGAAAGGCCACCTTCCAATCATAAACACAGGCATGACTCATGAAGTGCACTGAGCAAATACACTCCACTGACAGGAAGGGGTGGAGGATGGATCACCAAGTTCACAGAGAGACGCGTCTCTGCCAAAATAAGCTGTAATCAATTTAACAACTAGGTAACAACATGCTTTAGGCTTGCTGATCTGATTGTTGTACTCTGTATTTCTGTAAATATGCCCTAGTTTGTATGAGACTTTCACGTAAGAAGGTCTCAAACTAATCCAGCCCTCTCTGCTTGTGTAGGCATATTTGTGTGTGTGCTCGTTTTAGCGGGTTGAATGAAAAGTTGGCTATTTTAATTGAAAACACAAAACAGATGGCTGGCACACTTTCCTTCCACTGTAATTTCATTAAGAGGATTCAGAGCTGAAAGCCCTTGCAGTCTATCAGATGAGAGTCTCTAGTCCTGGCCAAATGTTTCTGCTGCATAGATACAATGCCTTGCACAAGGAATCACCCCCTTGGCACCCCTATTTGTTGCATTATAACCTGCAATTTAAATGGATTTTTATTTGGATTTCATGTAATGCACATATACAAAATAGTCCAAATTGGTGAAGTGAAATGAAAATAATAACTGGTTTTTAAAGATTATAAAAAAAATTAAAAACGGAAAAGTGGTGCGTGCATACGTATTCCCCTTTTGCTATGAAGCCCCTAAATAAGATCTAGTGCAACCAATTTCCCTCAGAAGTCACATAATTAGTTCAATAAAATCCACCTGTGTGCAATCTAAGTGTCACATGATCTCAGTATATATGTACCTGTTCTGAAAGGTCCCAGAGTCTGCAACACCACTGAGCAAGTGGCACCATGAAGACCAAGGAGCTCTCCAAACAGGTCAGGGACAAAGTTGTGGAGAAGTACAAATCATGGTTGGGTTATAAAAAAATAATAATAAAAAAAAAAGATATCCAAAACTTTGAACATCCCACGGAGCACCATTAAATCCATTATTAAAAAATAGAAAGTATATGGCACCACAACGAACCTGCCAAGAGAGGGCCACCCACCAAAAATCACGGACCAGACAAAGAGGGCATTAATCAGAGAGGCAACTAAGAGACCAAAGTTAAACCTGAATTAGCTGCAAAGCTCCACAGCAAAGATTGGAGTATCTGTCCATAGGACCACTTTGAGCTGTACATTACACAGAGCTGGGCGTTACGGAAGAGTGACCAGAAGAAAGCAATTGCTTGAAGAAAAATATAAGCAAAAATAAGCACGTGCTGTTTGCCAAAAGGCATGTGGGAGACTCCCCAAACAAATGGAAGAAGGTACTATGGTCAGATGAGACTAAAATTGAGCTTTTTGGCCATCAAGGAAAACGATATGTATGGCACAAACTCAACAGTTCTTATCACCCACAAACCACCATCCCCACAGTAAAGCATGATGGTGGCAGCATCATGCTACGGGGATGTTTTTCATCGGCAGGGACTAGGAAACTGGTCAGAATTGAAGGAATGATTTATGGTGCTAAATACAGGGAAATACTTGAGGGAAACCTTTTTCAGTCTTCCAGAGATTTGAGAATGGGATGGAGGTTCACCTTCCAGCAGGACAATGACCCTAAGCATACTGATAAAGCAACAAAGTGGTTTAAAGGAAAAACATTTAAATGTCTTGGAATGGCCTAGTCAAAACCCAGACCTCAATCCAATTGAGAATCTGTGGTATGACTTAAAGATTGCTGTACATCAACGGAACACATCCAACTTGAAGGAGCTGGAGCAGTTTTGCCTTGAGGACTGGACAAAAACCCCAGTGGCTAGATGTGCCAAGCTTATAGAGACATACCCCAAGTGACTTGCAGCTGTAATTGCTGAAAAAGGTAGCTCTACAAAATATTGACTTGGGGGGTTGTAAGGCAACAAAATAGGAAAAATGCCAAGGGGGTGATTACTTTTGCAAGGCAATGTAGGACGGTGCACAGCTCTTCAAGCTATGTACATTTTGATATGTATGTGTGTGTGTGTGTGTGTATATGTATAAAATATATTTTTTAAAAACCGGTTTGACAAGTTTTGTCAATCATAAACCTAAGGCCTATTAAACTGACACATCACAGTTGTTTCCTGAGCTGCCTACCGGGGGATCTAATACACCAGACACAAATTCTCAGGAGGATATCAAGCCAGTAGTAGAGAACAGCAACAATGGCAGTGCATGGGTTCTCCAGGCCAGCACCTAACCAAATTTTCCAGAGCTGCTTCAATGAGCACACTTACATGAACACTAATTCTCATAGTGACATCTATCACGTTATTCAAGTTTACCCGGTAAACAACACATTACAGATCATAAATCAAATTAAAGCCATGCTTGGATTTAGCCAAGTAGGTTTTTCACAACAATTTTCAGATATCAGATTAACAACTGTTAATCGGATATCTTTTTTTGCATGAACCTGAACTTAACTTAAGCAGATATATAAAAACTGTTCTGGACCTAAAAAAAAAAGAGAGACAGTAATATGTGCAATTTATCTACTTTAAAAATAAATATTTACTTTGGGAGCTGGCACATTAGTAGTCAGTATCAACTTAATTGTGCTTCCAACCAACCAAGAAATTCATAACTCAACGAATCTTGGAAATGTATTATATTTTATACCATTTGTCCCACAGCTCTACTGGATCCATCCAACCCCAACATTGATTACATTCCAATAACAGCAGGTCTCAAAGTGCTTTAATCCTCGTATAACACAACAATTTTTTAAATTTATTTTTATGAAAGTTAGTTCCTGAAGACTTCTCTGTGCCTTAAAATCTAAAAGGAACAGCTTTACCTTTAACTGTTACAAAGTGCTGACAATGGAGACTCCTTACAGAAATGCTCGCAGAAAACGTCATCATAATCCATTTATGTGGAGGATCCACCATAAAAGTTGCTGTGGAAGCTGTTATTATAGAAATGATTGTGCATTGGAACCAAAAAATTGATATAAACTTGTGATTTGCCTTGCAGCTGGAACTATTTTCACAACTGCATTTACAGGAAAAATAATCAATGTTGGGGAATTAATGGCCCTCAACTTCACATCGAGCCACATCAGACTACGCAGGCATTGATTATTTTCCTATAACGGCATACTCCTTCGTGTTTTATTCCATGCATAATGTATAGATTGGAAAATTGGAATGCTACAGCCCAACATGTTACTGTAGAAATAAAATTAAATTGTTGACTGACTCAAAACTTTGATTGAATAATTGCCAAACCTTACTCTGTCAACAATCACATTATTTTATAAACATACTCTAAACATACTGAATGTCAGTACACTCTGGCTTACCATCACAGGTGAAGATGAGTGGCTCTCGGATGTGCTCGCCAATGACTGTGACCTTTATGCTGACCCCGAGCCCCTGCTGCAGCTCCTCCTGTGCCACACATAGGCTCCACACAAACCCCGCGTTCTTAGAGCGGTCTGTGCATGGGTAAGCCGAGCGCAACCTGCACACACCAACACTACACTCAGAAAACATCATACTGGACAACGCTGACATCATTAAAGGAGGATGCCCACTGTGCTGCATAAAAATATCCTTTTTTTTTTTTTTTTAAGATCACTGATCTAAATGGCAGTGCCTACTGAAGCCATGAATTAAAGCACACTCAAAAAAACTGTAAAACTAGTAAAACGCATCATGAATGATTTCAAAAACTTGTACTGAATTAGGTTTCCCTGATAATAATATAACTGACTCCTGATTATCTTGATATAATCTTAAAATTTTTTCACATTACTTCCATTTATGTTAGCCTATAGAGTATGTCTGACATGATACCATACATTTTTATATCTGCAAATGTGGTATATCTAGTTTCAGTTTAGTCTTCACTATGTAATACTGTAACCACATCTTCATTCTCTTGAAAGGGTAGTTTCATGAAATGGTAGTTATGCTTGTTGTTCCAAGCAAAAAAAAAAATCACAGCTTTGATTTCACTGCTTTCAAGTTCAACTTAAAATGTACTGGTTTATTTTGTTTTGCTATGAAAGTGGTATTTGATTCGACAGGTTTTTGTGCATTTGTGTAAAGGATTTTTTAAAATATGAACATTATATTTTGGAAAAAAACAAAAACAAACAAACAAAAAAAAACTGATTGTCCACAGAAGCTAAATCACTATTAAAAATGCAAAAAAATCTAAACAAACTAAGTGTTAACTGGTAAGAGGTTGAATGTTCAGCAGTAACACACATTCACTCATCTGAACACCTGAACATGTTACTTTTTTCTGTAAATATATGACACTTCTTACATTTATATACCATTACATGTTCTAATCCCATTACAGTTACTGCTCTCATAAAAACACAATTACTTTTGTTTCTAAATATCGCTAAATATAACATCAAACTACATATCTGATCAAAAATGAATATTTTAGTCAGAGTTACTGCGCTTCCTTTCTACTGCGCGATGTTTGATTGACGCACATGTGTGGACTCACACTCATTCAGTGAAGTTTAATGGAGAGTCACTCGCTGTCAGAATGAGCCTTCATGTAAAATGTAAATACTGGTGTGAACTTCTAACATTTACAGATAAGGATATAAGTGTCATTTCTGCGCTGAAGAAAACATGTCTGGAAAACATTAAACAGTACACACATCTGTCGCAGCATCTGACACGACAAGCCACGTTAATACACTTACGAGTTTGTTTGAAGAGCTTAATATATAACACTCATGTTTTGGACGACCTGGATCGTGAAATTTTCCCCACAGCAGCTTACTCTGTGACCTCTGATGTTTCTCAGATGAGTTTTATTCATAGAAATGTGTTTTTCTCCAATGTGATATGTAGTCACTGACAAGGGTTATCCACAGTGACATCACAGACCCGACTAATCCATAATGAAATTCGTTGCCGATTATTTTAATCATTGATTATTATTGATTGTATCAGTTAATTATTGCAGCCTTACTGATTATATAAAAATATTACATAACCATAGATTGTGATAATTTGACATAGTAGTATATTATTTTGAATGTTAACATTCTTTTTTCTTTTACAAGTTGTATAAAGGACGTGAGCATAGAGAACTCACACGTCGAGCATATGACAGAAGGCAGCCACCTCCTCATCACGCTCCTCAGAAACCTGGAAGAGCTCATAGCCAAAACCATTGAGTCTGGAACGAAGCGACACCTGCATGACAGGAAAATAAAACTCAGTCCTAATTCTTGCACCACTATTCACAATAAAATACATATGTTACAGAAATAATTAGTCTAAGGAGTTACATGTCCAGTGTTTATAATTATGAAGACTTTATTAACAATTAACTCTTACTTAACCAGCAAAACAGTGAACCCAGTAAATCTCATTTATAACCTGTTATATGAATATCGAATCAGGTACCAAATCTGACACTGCCGCTAGAAACATTATTTCTCTGTAGTACATACCGGATCAACTGACACCCTGCGGTTGTTTCTGACACCCTTTTGCACAGGCAAGTAAGTGCGAGGTGGCACCTGAGGGGGTAGCGTCTTGCTGCGAGCCACAGGCTTCCCAGATTGGTTGGAATTAACTTTTTGTTGCCTAGGTGACTGCCTACCACTACTGAGCCTCATAAGGGAGTCGTTCAAGTTGTCATAGTTCATAGTTTCTCCAGAGGGAAGCTTGGGTTGATCCACCTCAGGGCTGAACAGGTTCACATCTCTGGGAGCTGAACCCCTGCAGAGGTGGAACGAGTCTGGTTGAGGTATTGGATTCCTTGGTGGAATCGCTGGAGGAGGTTCATCCGGGGGTGGCAACCCCTTTGAAGGCCCTTCAGTCATCCACTCATAATCGTTCTTTCCAGGATTCTCCAGGATATAGAGGGGCTCCTTGCTATAGCCATGCGGATCTACATTCGATCTCGATGGGCTGGAAACTCCAGGCTGGATGAGGTTGAGAATTGGATCAGACCCTGATAGCCCTTGGCGCAAGTTTGTCCCAGGTGGGCTGGGGATACGTCTAGATTGTGTATTTCTGGATGGCATGGTCTTGCCTCTCTCAGACTCCCCACTACCACTGGGATCTTTGTCCTGTTTAAGTCGAGAGAGTGCATCATACTCCATCTGCAAAGCCTCAGCCAGTACCAGCTCTCTGGGACTTAGACCCAGAGACTCCAGGCAGCTCCAGCGCTGCTCGTTGTCATTCTGTGTCTGTGCTGCAGACATGATCCTGTAGGGAGCGATGCCCCTATGCTGGGTGGTTAAAAAATAAGGGGATTTGGAGGGAGAAAAGGCCTCTATGAAATCCACAGCAGAACCATTGAGCCCTGTTGAGAGATAGGAGAGCAAAAAGGGTATTAACAGTTGACTATTCACATCCCTTTGTCTAGAACACATAATTTAGCCTGGCATTACATACCTCGTCCATAACAGGAAGTGCTCACCAGTATAACGCATATACCTCATTACATGGGAGTCTAATAGCCACATGACCAACAAACTACACACACAACTAATTAAATACACACAAAATGCCTTGAAATTTATGCTCCATTTGAATCAAAGACAACAGTGACATTTTATCCAAAGAGAACCCCAGATGGATTTTGTTTTAGCAGGACAGTCATCTGGCTCCAATTATCTTTGCTTGCTCAGCAAAAGCCTCTTGTAGGCTGAACATGGCCATCAGCACTCTGCAGGCAGCAAAGCAGGGAGTCATCATCCTGGCCCCAGAAAAACTACAGAACAGTCAGACTCTAGGAGGTCACTGGGTTCTTTATGAATGTGTAAGAATGTAGCTTGGATGAATGAAATGGATGAAATGTTTATTGTCCATTTATAGCCCAGAATCAACTAATCAACATGAGTAACTGTCCTACACAATCTATGTAGAATAATCAACTGTTTTATAGGTCACGAATGGCTAAATTACTAGAATCGCGTAAGACCTCTGTACCTCTACCCTTACAGTATATTTATAGGAACTATGAATATACGTGAACAAGCAATTTGTAAACGCCACACCATTCGAAATAAAGCATAATACTGGAGACTTTATTAATCAACAACATTAGCTAAATTAGACAGCAGGCCCACAAGCTTAACATGGAGGTTCTGGGGTTCCAGGTCACCCTGTAATTTCAAACATGGTCCAAAGCTGTAGCTGTAGTGCAATCTCACACGCCCCAAATCAGTTTGTACTGAAATACTGAGAAAATCTTTAAGATGTTAGAGGTCTTTGCTTTGTGAAATTAACACATCCGACCCAAACGCCAACTTATATCAGTGGAATCAGCAATCCAAAATCCAAAAGTGGCGTTAACTGAACTGAATGTTTTTGGAGTTTTGATGAAAGTTAACTAAAAATCTAAATTCAAACAAATAAAGCATCACTATACAGTGTTCTGTACAAAACCACATGCCAAAACACATGGCCTGGCTAAAACAGCTAGCTGCTGCAAGAGATAAAGCATCTCTTGGAAAGCTTATTTTATCAGCTTTCCAAACTTATATACAACATGATGTATACAATAGGTGTTTGCCCTCACACATGAATTCTAAATGTGTCCGCCATGGACAATGTAAAATTAAATAAAAAAAGTCTTATGATTCACACAAAATGAGTGCAGAAGAAAGAGTGGGTCAATACTACTTACTTCTTTTGTTCTAAATCACAGATCAAAGTTACTACGCTATTAGTAGGGGTGTAATGGGGCAAAAAAAATTCTAATTCCCTACATATGATGTCTCAATACAATACATGTTTGATACAGAAAAAATAAGGATTTCCTTATTATTATAAAAATACGGAGTGCCTCAGGGTTTCCAATTTCAATCGATTTAAAACTTCAACGTTATGAAAATACAATAATTGAAACTTTACCATGATGGTGTTTGTGTGACTCTTAACAGCATATAATAAAACAAAAGCTGTGGATCAAAAAGTATAAAAAATAATAAACATGGCCAATTAAACATTAGCTCTATGGCCAGGAGAGCTGGTGTGCAGGGCTGCCAGGTCTCAGCATAATCCCCCCAACTGTTCTCTCAAAAAAAAAAAACCACAAAAGATCTTAAGGTAGGTCAAATAATTTTCCAATGCTTACAGCGTTGTCATGTTCCTCAAACTATTCCTGAGCAATTTTTGCAGTGTTGTAAGCGCATTATCCTGCTGAAAGAGACTGCAACATCGTTTAGGTAGGCGGTACGTGTCAAAGTAACATACACATCAATGCCAGGACCCAAGGTTTCCAAGCAGAACATTGTCCAGAGCAACACACTTCCTCCGCCAGCTTGCCTTCTTCCCATAGTGCATCCTGGTGCCATGTCTTCCCCAGGTAAGCGACGCACACGCACCTGGCCATCCACATGATGTAAAAGAAAAGGTGTTTCATCAGACCAGGCCACTTTCTTCTATAAATCCTCCCGCTCAGCCGATATGTGATAAGACAGATTTTTGACGCCATACAGTGCAATCTTCCTAATTCTGGCCAAAAAAAACCACCCACTCAGAGGTGAAGTGAGCATTCGACAGACAGTAAAATGCCCAGTCATCATCTGCTTTTTAACATGACGTTAAGTAATGTCACACACAACAGCACCCCGTTGCGCAACAAAGTCTTAAGGCGGGTACGGGGTCAGACAGTCTTGAGGTTGTGAGCCCTCACAACCTCAGACACAAGGCTGTCTGTCACATGCAACAGCGAGCACGCACACAACAGGAAAGCTCCCGCTGAATACAGAGAGTGACTAGATGAGAACATCGTATGCAACATAATACGAGATGGTAAGTTTGAAGTCCTAGCATTTAAATCCATGTGTACTGTATTTAATTGTCCACGATTAATATAAAACCATGTGTCGTGTGTACCTTTTCATGTGTTGATGTGATGCTAAGAATGCATGTAATGGTAAAAAGTATCCGCCTTTTGTCATATGGGCTCGACATAGCATTGCAGATATACACAACATGATGTTATTATGTTGAAGGACCGCAACTCAGTCCATCGACGTTCCTCTGCATGCAGTGCTTACCCATAATCCTCTTGTCTGCACTGTGACGCAAATACACAAATATGCTTCAATGCCGAACTATAAACCAGCCTCATCTGACTGAAGGTCAGCAGTACAAATCATTGTTTTTTTTTTCCCCCCGGACAGTCACCACAACTCAAAGTTTCTCTGAGAAGATATTTTACTGACAAACAATCTGAAATGTGTGATCTGGAAGAACATCACATATTACAAGAGAGTACATGAAGTCATCTTTTTAGTCTTCTAAAAATCACAGACATCTGCTGTAAAGCACAAGATTCAGACTAGGCCTGAAGAACAAATTTCAATATTCAAATACATGACCTGCAAGGCCTTAAATGGGACAAACTGCGGGGCAGTTTACACGACAACGTTTTCAACTAAAAACGGAAAACTTTTTATGCGGTTTGGCTGTTTGTTTACATGACAATGGCGTTTTGGGATCTGAAAACGCAAACTTCTGAAAAGTGCAAGTTTTTGAAAACGTAATCTTTTGAAAACGGGTTTCAAAGTGCAAGTTTTTGAAAACGATGCCGTTATCGTCTCTGTGTAAACGTACAAAAACAAGAATCTGTGAAAACAATGACGTTATGCGCGCGTGTATTACGTGTTCAGTCTATAGGTACGCGTGCGAGTACTTCAAAACAATGCGCAAGACATTCAAAACTACAGGACTGTGTTTGTGCTTCTCAAGATTGTGAGTTTATTGACACTTCTCCAGCAAAGTGTAGATTTACTGCATCACTACTACGACCAGCGGAGACGCATTTGTTACAAATTATTAACTCAAATCTATGCCAACGAGGGGTATTCCAAATCTTACAATTATCTTTGTAATTGTCTGTTTTGGAGTATTTCTATCATTATATTGCTAATAAAATATAGAAAGCAGACTGACTGCCAGTGTATTTAAAAATGAACACGCTGTTTAACAGAATTCTGACCTGGATCACAAGAAAAGCTAAAAGATGGGGCTGAAGACAGAAAAATCCATTTCTACAATGAAAAAAACTTTATGCACATTTCATGTAAATTACATTGGAGACGTCTCAGCATTTATCAACCAAGAAAAATAAGCCACATCTATATGCTCAAGCGCGAGTTTCCACAACTCTTTATGACAACCATGAATAATTTCTCAAGTCTAACTACCGAGATTCTAAATAACTGAAGACAGAACTTTTTTTGCACTCCACGTACATCATAAACCATTGAAATCGTTTGAGAAACGTAAACATTATTGTGCTTTTTATCCAGAAAAACCACAGCTCCTCCGTTTACCTGTATTTGTTTATAGGGCAGTCTTGCCCGGATCAATATGGCGGACATGTTGACGTGGATGCTTATGTGAGCAGGTGCACAGCGTTTCTTTACAAAGTGACGTCGCCAACTACTGGCCTGGCATGCATAATACAGCGTTTTTGGTCGTTTTCACGGATTCGTGTGAACGGGGATCGCTTTGACAACGTTGCCATTTGTATGCAAAACTTTTCAAAAACTTTTCAGTTTTTAGTGCATCATTCCCATGTAAACGTAACCTGAATTTTACAAATCGTAATTAACGAACACTGTTTTATTAAGCAAAGCAAATCAACCCTTATAATAACCAACATGCAGACCTGCAGGTTTTCCAGCATCTTTCTATTTATTTGCATAACTGGACCCTATTACCCTGGATTCCTCCAGTTCTCTATTTCACCTGCACCAAATCTGGAAGGGCCTGTTCAATAGCTAATTGGTTAGAACAGGTGGTGGACCAGATGCAGGAAAATGACAAAATACAGGGGGGGGGGGGGGGGGGTACTGAACGGGTCAGCATTTTTTTTTTCAGTAAATATATTTCCAGATGAGGCTATTCACATGAAATTTTCACCAGACTTTGGTATTAACTCAAGAAATCTGGAAATATAAAGAATTCACAACATTAAAGTCCATAAATATAGTTATGTGTAATAAAGTGGAATGACACAGAAAAAAGTATTGGGCATGCTAAGAAAAAACAGTTCTCCAAGGCAAGGTAAGGCAAGGAACCAGCTGAAATCCGCAAGTAATTATATACCCCCTATCTGTGCAAATTAATATCAGCTGGGTTAATAAATTGATGGTCTATAAAAAGGCTTTTCTTACCAAGGTGTCATCCAAGAAACATCTCATTATGGGTAAAAGCAAAGAGCTCTCCCAAAACCTTCACAACCTCATAGTTGCAAATCATATTGATGGAATTGGATACAGTTGTATTTCAAAACTTCTGAATCCTCCAGTAAGCACCATTGGGGTCACAATCCGCAAGTGCAAGCAACATCACACTGTCATCAACCAGCAACACACAGAAGCTCCTCGTAAGGTTTCTGAACAGGGCGTCAGAAGAATAGTCAGAAGAGTAGCCCAAGAGCCAAGGACCTCTCAAAGAGCTCCAGAAACACTTGGAGGCAGCAGGTGACATCATCACAGAGAAAACAATAGGCAATGCACTACACTGCTCACGCTCACCCCGCAAGACTCCATTACTACAGAAAAGGCATGTCGAAGCTCGTTTAAAGTTTGCTACAACTCATTTGGACAAGCCTATGAAATACTGGGAGAGTGTAGTCTCGTCAGACGAGAGCAAAATTAAATTTTTTGGACTGTCATACTATACACCATGTTTGGAGAAGAAATGGCACTGCACATCACCCTATAAACATTATACCAACAGTGAAGTTTGGAGGTGTGGGGCATCATGGTGTGGGGCTGTTTTTCCATCACATGGTACTGGCAGACTTCATATAATTGAAGGAACGATGATTGGAGCCCTTTACCGGGAGATTCTTGAGAAGAATCTGCTGCCATCCACCATAATGATGAAGATGAGACGTGGGTGCACCTTCCAGCAGGACAACGATCCAAAGCATATAGCAAAGGAAACTCTCAATTGGTTTCAGAGAAAAAAATCAAGGTGTTCGAATGGCCCAGTCAGTCACCTGACTTGAATCCAATTGAACAAGATTTAAAGACAATATGTTTAGAAGAATGGGCCAAAATCACACCTGAATACTGCGGCCGATTAATTTTTTCATTCAGGAGGCGTCTTGAAGCTGTCATTACAAACAAAGGCTTCTCCACTAAGTATTAAATACATTTCAGTTAGCGTGTTCAATACTTTTTTCCTGTGTCATTCCACTTTATTACACATAACTTCATTTATGGACTTTAACGTTGTGAATTCTTTATATTTCCAGATTTCTTGAGTTAATACTGATGTCTGGGGAAAATTCCATGTGAATGGCATCATTGGAAATATTTTTTATAATTTACTGAAAAAAAAATGTTGATGCACCTAATACTTATTTCCCCCACTGAATGCAAAGCAACAGTGCTTGTATTAAAATTCAGGTAATGGCAGCAACTTTTTGACTTTTCTGAGCAGCATTCTCCACATCGCTGCCCATTCTCTAAAGAGTACAAGAGAATTCCTGCACATGCATAAAATGAAACCTGTTCAAAACGACAAGATTTTAACTGGCCATGACTTGGTAAATCGGATTAGCAAAGTACTTGGAATATAAAGGACTTGTTTTGATGCAATATTTAACCGCTCAACCTCCAGCTTCTATAGCAGCGCTACATGAATAGAATGAGATGGAGTAATTTATTGCCATATGTACATATACATGGGAATTCCTTCTCGGCTTGACCTCGGCTTTGACCTGCACTGACAGCAAGACTGGCACTGGGGTTTTCCCCTCTGCTCATAACAATGCGCAGGAAATTCTCACACACTTCTGCCCACAGTCCTCCAAACAACAGGGACAGATTGCAGGAGATGAGTGGAGAAAAAGAAAAAGAAACAGACATGTGACACACGTAACTCAAGCGCTCCATACTTTGACCTCTTTTATGTGCACCCCCAAAATTTATGAGCACATGTGCTTCTGGGGTTAATGCCACTTTAAGAGGGGTCTGAATAAAGTCTTAAAGAACTGCTAAGCCTACGAACAGTGGGCTACACTGACTCCTCAGAGATTAGCTCTCTTTTGGCTTTTTGTCAACCACTCTATTTAGCACCTGTTTTTCCCATTTGAGCGCAGCTGAACATATGCGTGCATACAAAGATGCACAGATACAAGGGCTCCATAGTATATGAAAGTCAGACCTGATTCAACCATGAACAGGGCTAATCTCAGTCACAGGTAGGAGAGTCGACTACCAGAGAGATATGACGGGCGGATCAGATTACAGAGATTATCAGGCTCAAAGGACTGAAAGGAGATTCACAACCCAGAAAATGTTTGTAAACAGGCAGTCCAGACATCAACAGATGGATCCATAGCGCTATGTGCACGCGACATCTACTTCCAAACGGCATCTCTGTGCCTGGTCTCCTTTTCCCAGGAGTGTGATTCTCCCATCATCTCCCCATTCTGAGCACCAAGGCTTTTTGGCCGCAGGGAAGCAGGAGCGAGAGGAGGGGTGGGAACAAGGGCGGAGTCTGCATTGTTCCAGCCCTGGGACCCTGGAATCAATCCCCCACCGAGATATAATCCCATTCAATTAGGGGCGGCTCCCAGATTGGCCAAACAAAAGACACAGAGAAGGGGACAACACGTGAGCCAGGGCCGGCACAGACACGTTCACACGCCTCCGAGAAACGAGAGACAAAGAGGCCGCTGTCATCTATGGCCATGCACCCCACACACACAAAACCCCCCTCCCCCCCCCAATAACACCCACTCACCAACAAATAAACCAGCACCCTCTTACACACAGCTTCCCTCACAACCCGAGCGGGAAAAGACACCCACTGCTGCAAGCCAATAGGCAAGCATCTAGCGATATGTATGCCATTTTGAACTTCCCTTAGCTCTCAGTAAAAGGAAATTGTAGGAGATGCTCAGTACTAGACAAAATAATCACAAAACCCACAGGAACTAAAGTGGTACATCCAAATATTGAGCTACAGGTAGAAATACTAAAAGATAAAGTTTTTGATAAAATATTAATATACACAGTACTGTCGTCACAGCAAGTTGAGCCTCCACCTCAAATGAAGGTTTACAAGTTGTACGAGATATGCGCTTTAAGTCAATTTGTGGCCTTTGTTTATGGTGTGTCTTGTGATTGTGACTGACATGTCCATGACATGAAATAGGATACTGATACTTAACATCAAATTGGCACAACCATAACTAAAACACTGGCTCCATTGGCAAACCCTGACCTTACCTGGCAACTACTATCAGCTGAAAGATTTCCCTGTGATAAAACATCAGAACTGTAGTTTTTAAAATCACGTTCCCTGAACTAGTAACATGCAAAGAAAAAGTGTGTCAGGTGAACACAGTACAAGATGCCATTCATATTTTAAAAACATAAGAAATTCAAAAAAAAAAAAAAAAAAGTATCAAGACACCATCTAACAGCTGTGAAAACTACCAAATGCCCAGGCCGCAATCAGCTGGGGTTAGAGAATGATAGTGAAAATGAACGCCGCGATTGGCACCAGATCAACTGTGATTGTCATAAGAGATTATATAAGCTAATATGTCCCGTGTCGTGTGCAGCGGGTTGGGGTGCGTGTCGTGTTGTGTCGTGTGCAGCGGGTTGGGGTGCGTGTCGTGTTGTGTCGTGTGCAGCGGGTTGGGGTGCGTGTCGTGTTGTGTCGTGTGCAGCGGGTTGGTGTGCGTGTCGTGTTGTGTCGTGTGCAGCGGGTTGGTGTGCGTGTCGTGTTGTGTCGTGTGCAGCGGGTTGGTGTGCGTGTCGTGTTGTGTCGTGTGCAGCGGGTTGGTGTGCGTGTCGTGTTGTGTCGTGTGCAGCGGGTTGGTGTGCGTGTCGTGTTGTGTCGTGTGCAGCGGGTTGGTGTGCGTGTCGTGTTGTGTCGTGTGCAGCGGGTTGGTGTGCGTGTCGTGTTGTGTCGTGTGCAGCGGGTTGGGGTGCGTGTCGTGTTGTGTCGTGTGCAGCGGGTTGGTGTGCGTGTCGTGTTGTGTCGTGTGCAGCGGGTTGGGGTGCGTGTCGTGTTGTGTCGTGTGCAGCGGGTTGGTGTGCGTGTCGTGTTGTGTCGTGTGCAGCGGGTTGGGGTGCGTGTCGTGTTGTGTCGTGTGCAGCAGGTTGGGGTGTGTGTTCTGTGTCGTGTGCAGCGGGTTGGGGAGTATGTTCTGTGTCGTGTGTAGCGGGTTGGGGAGTGTGTTCTGTGTCGTGTGTAGCAGGTTGGGGAGTGTGTTCGGTGTCGTGTGTAGCGGGTTGGGATGTGTTCTGTGTCGTGTGTAGCGGGTTGGGGTGTGTTGTGTGTAGCGGGTTGGGGTGTGTTGTGTGTAGCGGGTTGGGGTGTGTTGTGTGTCGTGTGTAGCGGGTTGGGGTGTGTCCTGTGTCGTGTCGTGTGTAGCGGGTTGGGGTGTGTGTCGTGTCGTGTGTAGCGGGATGGGGTGTGTGTCGTGTGTAGCGGGATGGGATGTGTTCTGTGTCGTGTGTAGCGGGTTGGGGTGTGTTCTGTGTCGTGTGTAGCGGGTTGGGGTGTGTTCTGTGTCGTGTGTAGCGGGTTGGGGTGTGTGTTTTGTCGTGTGTAGCAGGTTGGGGTGTGTTCTGTGTCGTGTGTAGCGGGTTGGGGTGTGTGTTGTTTCGTGTGTAGCGGGTTGGGGTGTGTGTTGTTTCGTGTGTAGCGGGTTGGGGTGTGTGTTGTGTCGTGTGTAGCGGGTTGGGGTGTGTGTTGTGTCGTGTGTAGCGGGTTGGGGTGTGTTCTGTGTCGTGTGTAGCGGGCTGGGGTGTGTTGTAGCGGGCTGGGGTGTGTTGTGTCGTGTGTAGCGGGCTGGGGTGTGTGTTGTGTCGTGCGTAGCGGGCTGGGGTGTGTGTTGTGTCGTGCGTAGCGGGCTGGGGTGTGTGTTGTGTCGTGCGTAGCGGGCTGGGGTGTGTGTTGTGTCGTGCATCAGCGGTTCTGTAACCTGTTCGACGGGTTTCGGTACAGCAGATAAGACTGAACATGTCGCATCTCCTGAAAAAAAAAAACACACACAAACCCTGACACAGAAAAGGCGGAGACAGACCGAGAGTGTGTGTGAATCTGTTATTGACCGAACAGAAGACTGATGGTGTGAGATATTGGCTTTCCCTTCCCCCTCACTCACTTTCCACACAGAGCAGATGTAAGGGATATAAATTGAACAGGTTGCTGCTGTATTTATTGATACAGCCCATCATCATCATGCAGTGCACTCTGGGAGAAATGGTAAATAACTCGCATAACCTGCTATTTCAACTCCTTCCCATTTCAAACTTTGTTTACACTGCTGTTGGACTTAGAAACCATCCAGTGGCACACAAACAGAATTCTGCAAACACTGGTGACGAAGGAGTCCTAACATTTCACAATATTCACTCGAAGTGGATTTAATATCCAGCTATTTACAATTTAGCATTAGTGTGAAATCGCTAGAGGGGAAAACAGTGTTCAATGCTTTCCCCCCCGAACACCATCTCAAATCTTACACCAAATCTGTCCGGTGCGTCATTTTATTCCACAAAATCACAGTCATGAGTGGTGTGTATGTGTAGAGGCTCGGTGTCCCTGCACGAGCTCTGTGCGAAACGCCGCGTTCAGCGCGAACGTAAATAACATCGTCACTGCGCACCATACCGCTAACACTGTGCTTCCCAACCTGCGAATCACACAGATATGGGTTGTGTGTGTGTGTATAATAAAAACCAGCACATATACCTTATCTACGGCCTTTCTGGAGCCTAGGTCATGCTCTTCAAACCCCGCTTCCAAATGAATTGATCCGCGATTGATCCTTTGGATGATCAGCACCGGTGCAGGCGCCAGTTTCCGGTCGGTAATGGCCCTGATTCGCGCATGGGTTCTAATACATAGCCTTCTCCACGCTTCTATGTTTCATATAATGTAAGCGACGACGCTAAATTGCGCACAGCACCGAGATTCTGTGGCTGACTCGCTGAGGATTTTCGGTTTGGGTTTTTCCGCGTCGAGATTCTCATTCCAGCGCGCTTTCGTTAGTGAAGCTGGAGACTCAGAGGGAAGGCGAAATAGCAACGAGGATTATCACCCCCCCTGGTGGACATATGTGTAATAACAGCCACAGTCCCACAGACACTAACACTTACTTGCTGTTACTTGTTAATAATTAGGTGTTTGTTTTGTCATATTTTAGTGGTAATTATGTAGGTACAGTAGAGGAGCACTATTATATTATCAATTATTATATATATTTGATATTTATATATAACACAGTGGTTCATCACAGTGGTTCGTGTAATTTATATATAACACAGTGGTTCACAGAGCTTTTTTTAGAGGATTTTTTAAAAATTGTCGAACGATGATTTCATTAGGAAGTTACGCCTGATTTCAAGAAATAGAAACACTCAATTTGGATGATGATGATGATGATGATGATGGGTTATCCTGCTGGGTTGTGGGGAACCTGGAGCCTATCCTAGGGTGCATGGGGCACAGGGTGGAGTGTACCCTGGACAGGGTGAAAATCCAGCGCAGGGCATTCACACACTACGGACACTTTGGACATGCCAATCAGTTTACTATGCATGTCTTTGGGCTGGAGATGGAAACATGCTGGAGGTGTGGCCAGCGTGCGCCCCGCTGTAACTTTCACAATGCTAATTAGTGATGGAGATACAGCGCCCTCTAGTGGTAGATAAGCGTCTACACCAAGAATGACAAACGGGCCCACTAAATGAAGTTAAAATCCGTGTTCTAAATTAAAAGCATCTTGTGGATAGTAACTGAATTGGAAAAAAAAGAGCTAGTCTCTGTTATTCCACTAGTGGACAATATAGAGTAATAAACTCACGGCCATAAAATCCGCTCCTGGCGTATGCTCCTGGGTATGCTAATAATAGCCTATCTTCATTAGCAAGCTAAAAGAAATCGACATAATCCCAGTTAAACCATTTTCAGTTCCAGGTTGTAGCAGGTTGTAGAATAGCCCAGTCAGTCACCTGACTTGAATCCAATTGAACAAGATTTAAAGATGATATGTTTAGAAGAATGGGCCAAAAACACACCTGAATACTGCGGCCGATTAATTTCTTCATACAGGAAGCATGTTGAAGCTGTCATTACAAACAAAGGCTTCTCCACTAAATATTAAATACATTTCAGTTAGCGTGTTCAATACTTTTTTCCTGTGTCATTCCACTTTATTACACAACTTCATTTATGGACATTAATGTTGTGATTTCTTTATATGTGTGGATTTCTTGAGTTAATAACAAAGTCTGGTGAAAATTTCATGTGAACAACCTCATTAGAAATATATTTACTGAAAACAATGTTGATGCATTCAATACTTATTTCCCCCACTGTTGATAGATAGATAGATAGATAGATAGATAGATAGATTGAAAACAGATATGAAGTGAGAGTCCCTGTTACAGGTACATTGACAAAGTGAGAAGGAGAGAAGGCTTCAGGCCATGTGCACACAGGTGTGTGTGAGTTGTGTCAGTTGGAGTTTGAAATCTTGAACATGCTGAGCCAGGCTCTAGTCTAAACATTCTGTCAATGTAAGTGAGTGGGAGTTTTGGGGATTTTTCATCGTCATTTTTAACAAAACCGTAAATCCAGTTAGAAAAGATCAAGCAACACGAGCCAGAACAGTCTGAAGGTCTGACCCATGTTTGGTGGTCATAGCTTTAAAGCTGTAGGACTAGTTAGAGTCAGACATTTTGGTCTCAGAAGAAGAAAATGGAAGAATAATATGTTTAAATAGCATTTCTATATGTTGGCTTTCTTAAGCCAACATAAATAAATAGTTAAAATCTGAAAGATACATAAGGTACCAATTGTTACAGAGTTGATTAGATAGCTAGATAGCTAGATAGATAGACAGATTATTAAAGATTAGATAGAAAGAGTAATATTAGATAGAATGGAAGCTTAATAGAGTCTAAAGGGCTTCTGGGTGTTTAAATTTGAATTATTGATAGTTGGAGTTCGAACAGTCTACATAGATAGACACAGGCAGACGAATTAATAGACTGTCAGATAGATAGATACTTAGATTTTGAAGCAGTTTTAAGTTTGAAATAGTTTTAAAAAGTTGGAAGCAGTTTTACATTTAAAGAAGTTTTGCTAAGCATTTGCTAGGGTGTTCTAGGTGGTTGCTAGGCCATTGCTAGGGTGTTATGGGTTGTTGTTAGGTGGTTGCTAGGCAGTTGCTAGGGTGTTATGGGTGGTTGTTAGGACGCAATAGATAGATAGATAGATAGATAGATAGATAGAGTGCCAATAGTTGTGGAGTTGGAGGTGTAATGTGTGTGTGTGTGTGTGTATATATATATATATATATATATATATATATGAGAGAGAGAGAGAGAGAGAGAGAGAGATTCATTGATTATAATCAATGAATCTATCTATCTATCTATCAATTGATGTTTGGCAACTAATTTTGCAACTGAACATTGTTGACATGATTTGTGCTGAGAACATTTATCTCCAAGTTCCTTTAATATTCTCATTCAAAAATTTTTAGATTCTAAAAAAAAATCATTATTTATGACATTATCCAGGACTGATTCTAACGTTTGATCTGCTCATTAGATTATGGACAATGCACTTCAAACATAAGCACAAATATGCCAAGTATTTGAAGAACTTTAAAAACTGATTTGCAACATACATGACTCAGAGGAGTAGTTAGGATCCATTCGAAAGTGGTTTATTGTATTAAGAAACAATCCACAATTCAATGTGCATAAATTATAAACAGTCCAAGATCATATGCAAAATGCACTTAACTTCCAGATTGAGAGGGGAATCAGTAAACAAAGTAAACAGGACAGCCCAGGGTCAGAGTACAGAGCAGACACAAGTAGCGATGTTAGTTTTGACACAGAGGCTTCAAAGCTTGTGTCAAACTCGCTAGGTAGTTTCTAATGATACACTGTGTCGAGGTTGGTGTCAGTCCAGGAAAAGACCACTTGTGTGCTTAAGTCCGCTGTGTTCAGCTGGAATCCCCTGACTGGGTTGGTTTCCGAGGTAGAGCTTCGAAATCTGGCGGGATTCAATGTTTTAAAAGGATCTGAAATGACCTGCCAACTGAAACACAATCAACATCAGAGACAATTTTAGAAAATCCCTCTGTTTAATGTGCATGTGCATGCTATATCACATCCAATAGATCCATTAACAGTGTCTTGGTTGATTACATAACATCCTGTTCACCAGCAGATCTCACCTACGCCTGCTATGAATGAAACGTCAAACAGTAAACCAATTTTTAAACACAGAGGTTCAGAAAGGCTCGTTTTGCCATCACTAGCTGTAGGATTACCAGCACCAGAGGATAAATCAACAAATCAGGAAAACCGGGAGGTGTACTGTAGCAGGGAACAAACACAAACTAGCAATCAGGAATAATAAAAGCACAGCAATAAACAAATCACTAAATAAGCAGCAAAACTTGGCACCTGGCCACCTGTCCATGTGCTTTATGTACTACACAAACAGGAAGTTGCTGTAACAACCAAAGAAGAACACTAGAATTCAGGGGAGGTTGCCCTCTGGTGGTGTGGTGCTGAATTGTCCCTACTAGATGTGTCCTAGTGTCTGACTCTGTCTGAAATTCATCAGATGTATCCAAGGACCTGGGGTTTAGGGGTGTTGAGGATGCTGCATCCCCAATTTTCAGGATTCTTTTAATTGCAACTACAGTTCCAACTGCTAAAATAATAATATACAGATAATAAACAAATAAAGAAACAAACACAATTTTCCAATGAGTATAATTTTTAGTTTAGTAATGAAGATACATCATACTTTTTAGCTTTTCATAGTTACATTTAACGTTATGCAAAGTCCACAAGCCTCGAGTCTTCATGACAGTAGAGTTTGTGTATTCTCTGTAACATGACAAGCTGCATTTTTTGCATCTGATTTCTTGACAGAGAAAAACAAAAGGCTGATGAGGGAACAACTGTATATACCTGCTCTTATGTAAGTGATCACAGGAATTAACTCCCTTGTAAGGAAAGGAGGAATGAATCTTACTGACTTTTTACAATGCACTGATACTCAAGACTCTATAAAAAGTTAAATATCTCCTAACTGGAAATGTCACCAAATGTTTTTATTTATTTATTTTATTGAAGCAAAAAAAAAAAAGTTATCCAACACATCACCAATGTGAAAATTGTACCCTTAAAGTTAAAATCTTGTTGTGCCACCTTTAGGAGCAATAACTGCAACCAAACACTTTTGATAACTGGAGATCAGTCTTTCGCTTACTTCTAGGACTAGGATTTATTCCTATGCTTTGGATCATTGTCTTGCTGCATAATCCAGTTGTGCTTGAGTTTTAACTTATGGAATGAAGACCAGACATTCTCCTTCAGGATTTTCTGGTAGAGAGAATTCATGTTTCCCTCAATTATTGCAAGTGACCCAGGCCCTGAAGCAGCAAAGCAGCCCCACACCATCACACTTCCACCACCATGCTTAACTTTAGGTATGATGTTCTTTTTATGGAATGTGGTGTTTGGTTTACACCAGATGTAACGGGATCCCTGTCTTCCAAACAGTTCCACTTTTGAATCATCAGTCTACAGAACATTCTCCCAAATACTTTGAGGATCATCAAGGTGTGTTTTGGCAAATTTCCGATTAGCCTTAATGTTTGTAGTAGAAATTTAGACCAACACCAGTAGACTTGTGCCCACAAATGGCTCCACAAGAAAGCAAGAGCAGAGCTCCTGCCTGAGACCCACAAGGTGGTCTCACCTGCCAAGCTCCAGTCAGAGGACAACTTGGCGACCTCCTCCCCAGAGTTCCAGCATGAGACCTATGAGATGGTCTCACCGGCTGAACACTCATCTGAGGTCAAAGTGGCGACCTCATCTCCAGACCTCCAACCTTCATGTCCAAGGTTGACGAGGCAACTCCCAAGCCACATTCCCATCCAAGGTCGACAAGATGACCTCCAAAGCCATGTTCCTGTCCGAGGTCGAAGAGACGGCCTCCCAAGCCAAATTCATGTCTGAGGTCGAAGAGATGACTTCTCAAGCCCAGTTCCCGTCCGAGGTCGAAGAGACAACCTCTCAAGCCAAGTTCTTGTCTGAGGTCGAAGAGACAACCTCTCAAGCCAAGTTCCTGTTCAAGGTCGAAGAGACGGCCTCTCAAGCCAAGTTCCTGTCCGAGGTTGAGGAGACAACCTTTCAAACCAAGTTCTTGTCCGAGGTCGAAGAGACGACCTCTCAAGCCAAGTACCTGTTTGAGGTCGAAGAGACAGCCTCTCAAGCCAAGTTCCTGTCCAAGGTTGAGGAGACGACCTTTCAAGCCAAGTTCCTGTCAGAGGTTGAAGAGACGACCTCTCAAGCCAAGTTCCTGTCAGAAATCAAAGAGACGACCTCTCAAGCCAGGTTCCTGTTCGAGGTCGAAGAGACAACTGCTCAAGCCAAGTACCTGTCAGAGGTCGAAGAGGCGGCCTCTCACGCCAAGTTCCTGTCCATGGTCGAAGAGAGGTCCTCCCAAGACACGTTCCTGTCTGAGGTCAACGGGGCGACCTCCCACGCGAAATTCATGTCTGAGGTTGACGAGGCGACCTCCCACGCCAAGTTCCGTTCTGAGGTCAATAATGTGACCTTCCACACCACGTTGCAATCTGAGATTGACGATGTGACCTTCCATGCCACGTTCCAGTCTGAGATTGACGAAATGACCTTCCATGCCACATTCTAGTGTGAGACCCACGCCATGACCAACCAAATTATGCTCACGCCAGAGTCTGTTGACACGACCAACCAAGCTCTCCTCATGCCTGAAACCGACGTCACGACCAACCAGGTTCTGCTCACACCCGTGTCTGTTGACACGGCCAACCAAGTTCTGCTCCCGCCCATGTCTGTTGACACGGACAACCAAGCTCTGCTTACGCACAAGTTTGCTGACACAGCCAACCAAGTTCAGCCTGCAGAGTCGATGGAGGACAACCCTCTGCCTTCCTGCTCCGCTGAGGACGACGCTCTGCCTTCCTGCTCCGCTGAGGACATCACTCTGCCTTCCTGCGCCGCTGAGAACGTTGCTCTACACTCAAGAAGGGCAGATGAGACGGCCCACCAAGTCAAGCACCTGTCTAAAGCTGACGACACAACTTCCCAAGCCTGGGTCTTGCCTAATGACCTTGGTGAACCAGCCCCAGTCTCATATCTGCTCCTCGGCTCCTCTGGTTCTCGTCCTCGTTAATTGAGTGCTATCTGTCTAGTTTATCCTGTTTGCTGATCGCCTGACCATTTGCCTGTTTTGACCACGTTATTGTTTCAAGATTTGGATTTGTCTGCCTATATCTCCTATAATAAAATTCTTATCTGCATTTGTATCCGTGCTCAACCTCCTTACGTGACAGTGTTACTGGGTAACACCTTTTAACCAACTTCATGCTGTTGAAAAAGTTATATTTAAGTGTTGCTTTGAATGAACAGGATTTGCAGTAATCAATCCTGGTTGTATCTAGTCCAGCTGAACCCCATTATAAATGCAGTTTCATAGATTTGGGGAATTAGTAACTACTGGGGAAAATACATTTTCACACAGGCCCAGTTGGTATTGGATAACCTTTTTGCTTTGATAAGTAACATTTAAACATCATTTAAAAACTGTACTTTGTGTTTACTCAGGTTGCCTTTGTTTTTATCTTAGATTTTGTTTTAATTTCTGAAACAATTTAGTATGAGATCTACACACAAAAAAGAAGAAATCAGGATGGGGCAAATACTTTTTCACAGCACTGTACATGAAGTGATAAACTTTTGGATATTGGAGAGCATGTGAGGCCACTAATATTTCCCTGGAAAGGGGGGGGGGGGGGGGTTAGGCCTGGGGTATTCTTGATTTCTCGGGTCAATTTCCCAGGTTATTGCATGCATATACTCTCCACACAGATAGTGTCCCATATTCAGGATTGAACTGGGACACTGGGACACTAACCCAAGGTATCAAATGTATCCACTTTCTAGTGCCACAGTGAGGTGCCTGTGTGGCTCTTTCTAAAGCTGTGCAGTATAGATATTGTGCTGTGTGATATATGTCTCCTTGTGCCTGGCTGCATATAATGCTGATCTGTACCAGTGTGTTCTTGAGTCACACTAGATGATGTACTGTAGATTCAGGCTGGGAAAGAACAATGTGTATGGAACAGAGTGGCATTGATAAAGCCAGTGTGTGGTCCATCATCATTTGAGGCTGTTGAGCGTGTATAATTTCCGTGTTATAATATTATTTAAAAAGTTTTCAAAATATACCTGATGTACAGGTAGGCTGACAGACCTGTTGCCTGTATCGTGGTGCTAGATGCTTGACTGCTGTGTGGGTGCTCAATCCTTTTTCTATATGTATATTTCCGTATGTCCACTTGCTGGCAGACTGAATAGTATATTTGTTGGTACCAGAGTCATTTCTGCTCTGTGTGTAGTGTGAATTGTTTGTTACTTAATGTTTTATGTCAATATAAAAAGGAGGAAATAAACTGAATGAATAAAATTCACATTTATTGATGAAATTTCAGTTTGCTACAGTACATATTTAACAATAATTACTACAGCATATACCGTTGAGTATGTTTTTTATTAATGTTATTGTCATTTTGCAATTATTTATGTGAGCTTTAACAATAAATATTGTTATTAATGGAAACACATCTCTTGGCCTTCTAGATATAACAAGCCTTTGTGCCTTCTCCCTATAGAGCCAAATTCCCTGGATGAGAGTCCCAGGTTGGTGTCATTGTTTCTTTTCATATTACTTTATTTATCTCATTATCGATTTTCTTGATAAAGTTAGTAATTACCCTCCCTCACTTCACTTGCCACATAAACCATTTGTAAACCTCACAAACTGGAAGACCAGATTAGAGTTTGCAACAACATCCTATGAACAAATGAGACAAACACCATCTTGTACCCGAATGATAGGAAGAGAATAGTATGAATGTTTCCACTACAAATACCATTACACACCATTAGTGAACCATTTAGTCCATTACCATTACCATTATTGGTCCTTAATGGTGAACACTAAACATAACAGAACCCACCAATAGAAGGCAACAAATAGAGACCCAGTAGAGACCCACGGGGACCATTACAGATTCCATTAAAACCAATACAATTCCCATTATAACCATTAAATTACAAATTCTCTGAGGGTTTCTATTGGGTTTTTAACGCATGGTTCCTTTAATATGCAGTTCACTCATCAAGAATAAATGCGATTGACGACCTGAACTAACATCATGTTATTACCAAATGACGGATCATGTTTGGTCCAAAAATGAGAAATTCGCAAATTCTTTATCAGGGCCGAATAATGAGAATCAGACAGCCGCTTAGCGGTAATACTTTTCCAGCAGGGACGCGCGCTCCCGCTCCACATTCACTTCAGTGTGAGTGAGAAACGGGAGCGCGCGCGTGGGATGAGTGGGTGCGCGCTCCGTTGATGAAACGGCCGCTTCGGATACAGCCGGGGAGGAGAGAGGACAACCACATACATTACACTCATCAGTTCCGCATTAAGCCGAGATCTGCGCGTCCTGTTGTACATCTCGACAGAGGAATACGTGGTGAAGTCGGTTCCCTACAGGTAAGAAGCTAAACGTCAGTATTGCGATCATTCCGCGGTTCGTGCGCGCCGGACGCAGCGGCCTCATCGCACAGGCTGAAGGCAGGTGCACAGATTAAAAAAAAAGAAAGAAAAAGACACACAAAAAAGACAACACGTAAAGCCCGTGTTTATGCGGTTTCTTTACTAAACACAGGGTTTGATGAGGACAGAGCTGTTCTGGTAATCCTCAGTCTTTGCTCCTCTTCATCCTCAGCCTCACTTGCGCATCGTTCCGCGATGCGGTGTCATCTTTTGCTTGTCTGCGCAAATTATAAACAAGCTGTCCTGTCCGAGGAAATGCGGCGCATGTTCGTAAGAAAAAGTCCGGAAACAACCTGGGTTGACTACACGATCGAAACAGCCACTATAATGAAATACGAGCTTATTTAAGGCTGATAAGTTGTTTTTGAGGCCGAATGCAGCTGCATGCCGGGAGGGGGAAGAGAGGGGAGGATGCTCGGACTGAAATTCGCCTCTCTGTCGCTGCGTAAAAGAGGCCTATAGTAATGGAAATGCAGAAGTTTAGCATTATAACGATTGCAATATAATGATTCTGGGTTTATCCTAAGGGTATCAGCTTGCCTCATGACTACATAATGTCCTGTTCAGTTAGCAGGGGAGATTAAAACTTTACGCAGAGGTCAGAGATGCAGTTTATCCTTGTGCCATTTTTGCAGACACGGGCGTCCTGACCACATAAAGGAATCACTGAACTGATTTAATACATTCAGAATAACTAAGAAATCGTTCTAACAAGTACGCTAGCCACTAGGCCTGTAATACATGCAAAAAAAAAGAAGAAAAGGATGACACCATTTGTACCATTAGTATGTAACTTGTACCTAGAATGCTGCATGTAGGTTATCTTTAAAGCTTTACTCTAAAAGTTAATTCGGGTAAAATTATGTACCTTGAATCTATTTTAAAGGTACACTATATCCACATTTCCAGGTGAAAGATTATCATGGGTGCTACTCCAGCTACAAGGAAGGCACCCAGATAATACTTATTACAGGATCTTTGACAGTGGATAAGGTAATAAGACGAAGAATTCACTACATGGTAATTATACAACAATATCACAGTTTTCTGTATTTCATGGTATAAGCTTACAGGGGATGATAAATGCTGTAGTAAAGCTGCATACAGAATGCATAACTGATCTCATAAGAAACTTCATCACAGTCAAGGAGCAATATGCTGAAATGTTAACATTTGTAATTTTTCATATGAATTAATTTGTGAGAATTGTTACTTATGCATGGGAATGTGTTGGCAGAAACAGTGAAGGTAGAATTTGCTGGGGAGCGTAGAGACTATCTATTTTAATATTCCACTATTTTAATAATGGATTTGTTAAGAAGCATTTTGCCTTTAGTAGGTTATTAAAACAATGTAGAAACAAACATTTTCTCTGATTTTGATTCGTATGTTGACTAGAGAAAACCATTGTTATGCCCTTTTTATGTGAAACCAATATTTTAGTTTCAAAGTGTTTGTAAGGTATATCAGACTTTTCGACAAGCAGCAGGCATTGAACAACCAAATACAAAACGGGGGAGCAATGCTAAAAGTCAGCAGATACATCTGAGGTTTTGTCAGATTATGAAAAATTCAAGTTGCAATATATTTGTGTAATAAAATATATACTTTCTTTTGCAAATAAATATATTTCAGATAGGATGCTTTCAGAGATTGTTATTTATTTTGACACCTATTATAGTTATTATAACTCAAGGTCCACAGATTAAATGTCCCCATTTGTAATTATTTCCAGTACCATGGGAAGCTTTAGCTTACTAGAATTACTCCACTGACTGCACAACTTTTCCACCATGAATTAAATATACAAAGAAGCCCACTTAAGATTGTATCTATAGCCATGTGACCTTGCTATAGCCCCACTCCCACAACTCCCACCGAGCTGGACCGTTTGGTGTGAATGACAGAGAGATGTACATGTCATCATATCTATTCAGATTGCAGTAATATTTTGTTCCACTGAGGCCTAATTCACCATAAAGTGAAACACTATCCGTGGTGTCTGATCTCCGAATGTTTGATTGTTGACAGAGATCTGTTCACCTGAATGGACAAGAAAAGGTATTAGAGAATCATTCATTCTATTGTGTGAGGTTAATTAAAGGAGTTCGTGTATTATCTATTAATGTACAAATGCAATAATGATAGTGGATCACAGCAAGTGTTGCCGTGGGTTTGGAAATGTACTTTTTCAAAACTGACTACCCCAGAGCCCCAATATGAGGACAGCCCTCTAAAAGTATGAATTATTTTTTTTGGTGCAAACTAATATTGCCATATTGTAGGCATTTGACTAGACTCACAGTGTTCTTTCTAAAATCAAGCATTTTGTTCTTTATTTCAATGCATAGAAATTTGCAGATAATGACTTGCAGTTTCCCTGCTTACTCTGAACTGCAGTACCTTAAGTCACCATTAGATGATGACATTTCAACCACTTTGTGTTATGCTATTAATAATATCTGAGTGAAATTAGTATGGTCGGAATAATTGGAATATAACATAAGTAATATTTTAAACTTTTTAATTAAAATTTTAATAGCAGAGTGTTCTTATTTTTGTATATTTTTTCAGTGATTGTCTGTAGTTTGAGGAGAGGAGATTTTAAACCTGTTTCACCTGTTATAGTAATTTTCTGCCATGTGGATTAATTTTAAGTAATCCTCCTAACTGGCATCAGGTCTGTGATATTGCATAGAGTGGCATTTGCCCTTCCATGCTGGTCACGGCAGGTACTGGATGCCCGCAATTAAAACAGTATTAGAGGAACCATCTCATCTCATCTTTTTCTGGGATTAGTACAATAAAAGTCCCCAACAGAATACTACAAACAATTATGTATTTGATTGTGCCATATACACACACGCACCATAGCAGGTGCTAAAATGTAGGCTATATTGAAGATTTATTGTTTTACAACATAATAAAATGTCACGTATTTATTATGGACATGGCTTTCTTTGGCCTTTTTATATATAGGACGTGGGATGCACTACACCTCTCCTTCCTCCCAAGAACGTCCATATCTTTATATAGCATTGTCTTTTTCCCCTCCACCCTGAAGCCAAGTGCCCTGCAAGCTCAGGTTTCTCATACTGCAACTGAATGCACACCTTTTAGTTTGCTGGCCTTTGTTTTTTTTCCAATGCTCTATTTTTAGCTCAGAAACAGCAGCTTGCTCCCGACGAGGGGTGAGTTAGTGTGAGAAGGGTGCGTCTGGAGGAGGGCACGATTAAAAGGGATCAGCAACAGCATTTCGCTTGTTTTAACAGAACCTTGTGTTTTGGTAGATTGCTTCCGGGCCTTGGAACAACAACGAGCATGGCAAAACAGTAATAGAAAATTCAAAAAAGCCCAAAAGGCCACTATGTCTGGGTTCAGCCCAGTAAATTCACTGTCTGGTTATGGATTTAAAAGAATAGTAAAAAAAAAAAAAGAATAGATTGCCAGCTGTGTATGGGCTTGAATCAATGTATTTTGGCCTCTAGCACATGCATGAATGTCTTTCAATTATTCAGAAGGCCTTAACTGTTACCTAAAACCATTAGCTTCCTTTTAATACAATATAGTTGTACCTTGTTTGTGATATAATATAGTGCAATCATTTTGTTAGATATGTGTAGGCATTGGTTTGGTGTGTCATTTGCAATAACTCATTTCTTCTAAATTGAAAAAACTCACTGGCTCAAGTGTTGCTGGGTAGTTTTGTTAGTCAAATAAGCCTTAGGGCACGTCTGTGCAATTCTGTCATTTAGGGATGTCGGATCATGTAGTGTCTTCAGGACAGTAAAAAAGACAATAGTCACCCCCTTTTAAAATTTGTATCCCATTTTGTATTCCTATAAAGTGAATGTTTATCTATTTGATATCACATTAATAAATGTTTTGATTCCATCCTATTTAAAATGTAAACATCAGATCAGGAGTCAAAACAATACCTTACAATTAAGGCAAATCACCAGTGTATCTAGTTACTACGGAGGTGGTTATGCAGAAATGCATGATTTTTTTGGTAATGTATTTTTATCAGCGTATTTAACAGTGCAGGTCGTAGCCACCTCCTTAAATTTATTTAATAATTTGATGATTGTGTGTGTGTGTTTTTAATCTTCAACTCTGGTAATTGTGACATTTTGTGGAATTATTAGCAGACCTTTATGAATGTTGCTTCATGCTGTCTTTATCCTCCTGTTCAACCTTCAGTATGTCGCAAGGGCAAATTAGCTGAATCTTTTGACACTGAAAAAATATCATTGCTTCAAAATTAGACTAATTCATATGTGTGCAGTAATTGCCTGCCGAGGGCTTTCCCCTTTCATCAAAATCTGTATTTCCATAATCAGGGATTTTCCCTTTAGCCGCAATGGATTAAGGAGAGAAGGACAGTCTTTACAGTAAAAATGGCCATATGAATGAAATGTCATTGGACTTCAGTAGAGATTTTTTTTCATAACTTGTACACATACTTTTAAAATTTGTACAATTGTATATTTTGGAATAGTTATTTATGGTTGAAAGTATCTATGGCCTTAGCCTCACATCTAACACACTATGATCAAAGTCAGATTTTTTTTCACTTAGAACAATGACATTTGTTGCTTTTTTTCAAGCAAGGTGGCCATCTGGCAGGTATAGTGTTTTTATGTTTGCTTTTATATATGGGGAGAGAAGAATGGCATGATATCAATATCATGATAATATCTATCTTATAATAGTATATATCTGAAAAGAAGTTTAGGCCTGAAGGTGATTCATTAGCCCCTTGTCACAGAATGCACTGTATTTTATACAGCTGCCCACAGGGCTGTTGCACACATCGGAAGCTTTAATATTTCTTCCTGTGCCTTTGAGGATGCCTTTCCATCCCAAGGGACCCTACGAGCCCTCTGAACCCAGCAGCTTTTTTGGCTCTTACGTAAAAATAAGGGATGGTATTCTTCCAAATTGCCTGCTTTCATAACTATTTATCAACTTATTAGCAAATTAGGCCTGAGTATCAAGGCAAATATTCTCAATATGTTGAACAGCAAGGATACGTGAGTGATCAGGGAAGGGTAGAGAGTTGAGTTTTCTGATGAAGCATCCATTACTTTCTGCAGAGCCCAGAGTGGACCCTATGTTTGAGTAAGGTCATGCTTGTATATTCTCCCAACTAAATATTATCTTGCATTATCCATTCCCTCATTCATCCATCATTCTGCTCCATGAATCGCTTTACCAGCTGAAGCCAGTAACACATATCTTTAATGCTTGCAGATGGACTGCAAACTCCCAGAGATGTCCAATTTGTAGACTTCATATCTGGACAGCTTCATGCTGGACATGCTTCATAGACTGAATTTACAAGCACTCAGAAGTCAGGCTTGAGTAGTTTAACATCCCAACTGAGGTCTTGTCAGGAATTGGAAAAACACTGGATATTGCTTCCATTTCACAGAGTCAAAAGACACTCTTTAGTTTTGAAGTTTCATACACCTATGATTTAAACTTGGAAGAGTCATACTCTTTTGTCAGCTTTATACTACTGCCAATAAAATGTATCTGCCTGAAGTTTGCCTTTCTTCTATGAGATATTCACAATGTGGTAGTATGAAAATGTCATAATTATTAATTAAGAATTAATTATTGTGACTATAAACTATTTTATAATTAATCAAATAAAAGATTTCAGGCCACCACAAGCCACAAGAATAGCCTCAACGCATCTTGACATAGATTCTATAAGTAAAGAATAATTGATGACAGGCCACTGAATTATTATAAAATAATGCACACCACATCGGGGGTGCATTATTTTCTAAGAATTCAATGGACCAGAGTCAATTATTCAGCTTATACCACAGTTACAACACAGAAAGACATTGTTCAGATGTTTTGTTTCAAGACATTTGTCCATTCCAAGGTTTTTGTCCTTAAAAAGCTCTTGTGTGTGGAACTAATTTATGGCGCATCCCATCTCAAGGAGGCTTGAGCCATTGGTATGCAGTTATTGGAGAGAGACAGAGAGAGAGAGACAGTTCACATTTTATTTAGTTTCATGCTGATAATAATAATAAATAAATAAATAAATAAATAAATAAATATCGATAGGCCTACATGTTCACAGGGGTTTTCGCTTTTTATTAATGCAGAAAATACAACAAATAAATAAATAAATAAACATTGATACTTGTTCACTTGTTCACTTTTCTGTTTCATTATTGCAATTACACGTGCTCTCTCTCGTGCTCTCTCTATCTTTTTTCCTGTTCTCACTCTCTCCAGTAACTGCATATCAATGGCTCAAGCCTCCGCTTCGTCTCGTGGCTGCATTACCACCTCGGTTGTGCATTATTTTTCCCATAATTCAATGGCCCATTGTCAAATATTCCTTACTTATTCCTGGAAAATCACATTTGCCTGTCATTTTGTTTGTTGTTAAATGTGTATGCTGTGGTGGAAGGTAGGCTAACTTTTACATTATTTCAGTTAACTTGGCGAAGTGATATCCAGCTGTAATGTGGTCAAGACCTAATTTAGCTGTGCATTTACTGAAAAATAATTGCACACCTCAGAAGTCTGTCAGCCAATCACAATCGAGAATTCAACAGTGCACTGGTATAAGTCTCTGGAACTGTACTTGAGCAATGAGCACTATTTTTCCAAAAGATAATTGGTATTATGATGATGGTAGTGACCCAAAAGTTTGAGCCAAAGTCTCCCATAGTTGTTCAATTTGGTTGAGATCTGTTGACTAAGAAAGCTATAGCATATGATTTGCATAATTTTCATCCTCATCAAACTATTCAGTGACCCTTGTGCCATGTGGATGGGGAAAGGTCATCTTGTAAGTGACCACTCCCATCCATCAGGATAGAAATGTTTAATTATAGGATAAAGGTGACCCGTCAGAATAATTAAAATGCCCCCACTTCATAAAAAACCCCCACCAGTTTTTCCTTTAATTTGTCACCTGTTGAGCCAAGCTGTTAATCAAACTACGAATGTGCAGATTCTTAGTTCATCGCTCTAATTTCGGTGTTTTGTTAATTATGATGCTCACTAAGAGATAAGGAACATAAAGTACATTATATAAAAATTATGGATTTTTATTTTTTATTTTTCTAATTTATGGATAGAAAGTTACTTATTCTGAATGTGTGTGGGGAAACAAAGATGGTACTTGCTACTTACTTGGGACTGATCTTTCACTGAGAGCAGTTTCATGTGAGAAATGATTTATTTTGGCCTTAAAATTCTACCACTTACTTATTAATGTGGTTTCTTTTTGAGTTTGTTTGATTTATTGTATAGTTGAATCCGTTAGCACAGAGGGGTTGTCTCTCTTTCTTGCTACCGTGCATCTGACCCCAGGGCACCTTTTAATCTTTGTGTAAAGTGTTCTTGGCTGAAACTAGGGCCATTTGAGCTCCCATTAAAGGGCAGATGTCTAAAGAACACCATCTGAAAAACTCACATGGTATTTGGGTAAAGCACATGTGGATATCCATTAGCAAGAAATCATGGAAACACACTTGCTTAAAATCATGTCTAGGTTTTTATTTTCCTTTCATGAACTGCATGAAACTTAGTTTTTATTATACTACTACTACTACTACTACTAATAATAATAATAACTATTATTATTATTATTATTATTATTATGGAATTGAAGTGCAATTATATTTTGTAGATCAAACTTCAGGTTTTCATATTATTTTACAAAAATAATTATTCATAGTCAATAAAACAGGTCAATATGAATGAATTCATTATTTTAGGACATTGTACATGCAAACTGTAACAATATAAGAAAAAAATCTTTTGACAACATTAATATAGTAAATGTGATCAGTGTAAATTAACACATCATAGATTATGCCATCATACTATACTTTGGACCAGTTTTGCTTAAATTGGTTAACCCATGACATATTGTATGTCTTACCAAAATATTCACTATTCATACCCATTCCAAATGATGTCTAACTGGTTAAGCAAGCATATCAACAAATCGTAGTGTAGAAGCCACTTGATATGACACAATTCCAAAAATCTAGATGGTTGTTGCATGTTGTTAGCAAACCCAGGCCTCTGATCACAAAGCCCCACTTGGTCACAACACCTGCTCTTAGAACAATGGAGAAAGGATGATGGTACAATATTGAGACCTATCTTTTATCTTGATATATTTTCTCCATCCCCCATCACACAGACCTAGATATTCCTGCTGGTCTGTGGTAGATAACATGCAGTGATAATAGGGGTGATGTCACTGGGGTCACAGGGTCAGGGGGTGGAGACCACTATGGTGGTGGGCCACGTGCTTAGAAAACACATGTTATTATCTCTAGACACCCTTTCTGGCATGGCAAGCTACATGTAACAGACAGCAGGGTCACACATAACATGCTGGTTTGGTGCCAGTAATATAATATTGTGGTGAGACTTTGAGATATCACTAAGAACAGCTAGATCAGCTGTGACAAGACACTTTAAATGAATCAGCACTTCCGTTACATTGACACTTTAATACTGTGAACTATGCCTTCAATTTAATCCCAGTGTGTTGGTTCCTTAGCACATGCAGACAATGGAAGATTAAAAAAAGATTCACAAGATTTAAAAAATGTCTCAAGGATTGTGAGGAGCAGTGGGAAAGGCTCAGGAAGGCTGTGTAAATAGCGTGTGTGTGTGTGTGTGTGTGTGTGTGTGTGTGTGTGTCAAGCAGGCTCCTAAGTGGCCATACAGAAAGATTTTAGTCCTATCAGTGGGAGGTCATAAGTTAGAATCTTGAAGAAGCCACAGCTGTCTATTGTCTAGAGTCCAAGAAAGCAAAATTAGCTGCGATCTTTGGGTGGGAGGGATGACTTTACAGTCTCCTCTGTCATTCTGAGCAACGCTAACTAATCCTTGGGGTCTGTGAACTCATGTGGCCGAGAAGGGAAGTTAGTGCTTTCCTTCGTGTGTGTTATGCTGCCCTGCAGGTGCATGGCTGACCGTCACCCTCCCTGGTTGGTATCAGTCACATGATAGGGAAGAGCTACCTAGTGGGGAATTAGCAAATGCCCAAATTGATAAATTGGGAGAACAAAGGGGTAAAAAAAAGAAAGAAAGAAAAAATGTATCTTGTAGGCAGTATCACTTGACAGCTGACAGAGGTGTGCTTGCCTGTCTCAAAAACAATAAGAAGAAAAATGAAAGTGATAACCTGCAGAACACATTCTGTCACTGTTTATAAGCCATGCTGGTTCACATTTCCCCTCTTTTTCTCCTCGCACCAGCAGATGGACAGTGGAGGCTCGGCTAAAGCAGTTCTCCTTGGGGTCTGCCCCGGTATCCTCTGTAGCCTTTTGATATTTAAACTCACCCAGCTTGGCCCTCAGGGAGACACCCAATTGTCTCTATTGTTGGGCCAAAACTGGGCCAAGAAAGAGGGGGACGTACAGAAGGGATGAGATTAACAGAAAAGGGGTGGATATGATTGCGAAGATACACAGAACAAGCAAATGAGCCTTGGCAGTCATTTTCACTGTCTTGTTAAATTTCTTGAGGGGTGAGCAGAATGTAAATTGTGAGACTAGACAGAGAGGCTTGGATCCCAGAAGATTCTTCATACTGGAATGTTTTGAGTTGAATCGAATTGCTTTAGGCAATATATATCACAAGGGGATTTCTTTATGTTGGCAAATGGGAACGTGTCTGTGTGTGCATGTGTGTGTGATGTTCTGGGGGTGGGGGTGGTCAAGAGAGCTATTCCACCAACACTGGTGGTATCTGAGTCTTGTTTTGAATATATAAATTCAGCACATTTCTTATTTATAACATACCAACGTAATCTATACTTTCTTGCCTAGTGGCACATCAACCTTAAAATCAAATGTTTTTTTTGTAGGTCAACTCATTGTCATATTTAGCACCTGTCCATTATGCACGTATGGGACAAAAGAGATTTTTGCAGAATATCTACACATCCTGTTGGCTTTTTTTTTTTTTTTGCATAACCAGTTAAAATTTCATGTGCCCTTCTCTGTGCCCCATTCTGAACTCATCAAATCCTGTGGTATTGTCTGTATAAATGAGACAGAGAGAGACAGAGCTGCACAAAGGGATTTCAGTCAGACAAATGAAGTCTTCAGAGCAAAGCACTCAGCTTGAGAGACTGCAGCATGGGTAATGAGACTGCTAAATGACAATTCGAGGAATACATAGCTATTAAGGGTATTGTATAAAAAGATCAGTGACTGAATAATTAGGGGTTAAGGGAAAACTGTATTGTATTGAATTAACATGTAGCTTTATAAAAATATTCCAATGCAGATTTGGAAAATGGCAATAATAATATTAGTTTTAAAATAACAGTTACCAAAGATAAATCTGTTTAACTGAATGATTATAGATGTACTGTATATGCAAAATGTAATAACGTCCATTGTAAATGAGAATGGTTTGATGAAATAAGTAATTTGATGTAATAGTGAAATAAATAGTATCTCAGTTCATTTAGACTGCCCGTTTGACTTATTAATATTTTACAATACCCTCAATGATATGGAGCCACGTTTTTTTGTCTCCCAGGCCATTTGAAGCAATGGCTGTACTGATTCAAACACTGGTCATAAAATATTTAATTAACACTCTTGCTATGCAGGTTATGCTAATCATTAAGATGTTCTATTAATTAAACATCCAGCTAGAGAGTTTTATTATTATTTGATAAATGCTGACAGCCTGATAGCCAATAGGTCAATTTTGTTGTTAAAGTGTCACTAATAGGTTGATTGTATCTCTTTACTGGGCACAGCTCTGTCTTTAAATTGAGCCACAATGGACAGGGGTTAATGTGATCAGACAGTGGAAGTGAAGATCCTTTCTCAGCAAAGGTCAAGAAGTGGTACTTGTGTAAATCTTGGCCATTCTCACTCTTGTCCCTTATCTTTGCATTTATCATGGGGAAGGAATGGAAGGAAGGAAGTCCGTTTCTCATTGCCCTGGTTGTAAAAGTTGCTGATGAGGTTCTCTGATGAGCTACGTTTCTTCTCTTGAAGGTCATAAACTAAAGGTCAATGTCTGTGTTTCTCTCTTTTGAAGGTTGTTACTGAGGGAAACTAATGCTCCTTGACCTCATATGAGTCCATCGATTTGCACAACGTGGACAGCATCCAATCCAGAAGTCCAGAATGATTATAGCCTAATGAACCATAGTAGGTTAGTGGTAAATACCAGAGTGTACTGCTGACAAAGAAAATAATGTGACATTAAATTCAGAGTTGCTATAATGCAGTGTGATGTAGCTTGTAGTATGAAGGGGGTTTAGAGTAGTGTACACAGGGGGATGGGCAGACACCCTTGCTGGGATGAAGGGAGCTTGTATGAAATATTTATTTTGGCATGAGATGATATATACCACTTGATTTGCCCATGTGCGCTCCAAATTGTCTCTGATTAAGTGTTTTCATAGAGAGTCGTTTTTAATCTTTATGAATCCTGCATGTCAGTATTCATTACATATGAATAGAGTTCCTTAGAAAAGATATTGTGCTGATTGAAAGTGAAACTGAATGCATTTCTGTGAAAGAAATCTGAATTTAAGTCTTTAACCTGCTTTCTGATATCTATGAATAAATATAAACTGTGAAGGCACTCTGGTGCAGTGGGTTTTGCCACCTCACAGCTCTCTACATTTGATCTTGAGCTCAGGTTAATATCTGTGCAGTGTTCTTGCATGTTCTCTCCTTAATCTCTTTGAAAGTCACTTTGGCTATGCCTGTAGGTGTGAATGAGTGTTTGTGTGTGTGTGTGTGTGTGTGTGTGTGTGTGTGTGTGTGTGTGTGTGTTCATGGGATAGGATCTGGCTCCTCTACAAACCTGACCAGGATAAAATGGTTATTGAAGATGAATGAATGAATATTAACTGCTAACTACCAGCCAGTGTTGGTATATTTGCTTGGCTTTCAGTTTGTAGTTCACTATAAAAACATCCTTAGCCCTGAGGTCTTTTTTGCCTTAGGTCTTTTGGTTGGCACACCACCTTCTGCTTACAGATTTACAGCAGTGAAGTTGAAATATCAGAGCTTTGGTGACCCACTACCTAAATTTCACACAATTACAACAAAATTCTGTAAAAAATTGCAAGCCAGCAGTGAACTATAATTTTCTGGCTATATACATTTTTCCCCCTTCTTTTCACTTCTTAATTTCAGGACTCTGTGTTGCAATAAACCTGTCAGATTATATATAATTATAAAGATACTGACATATAGTTCTAAGAGATTCCTTAAAAAATACAACTGTCAATATAGATGGCAGCTATTGACAGTGACTGTCCCACAAAATGAAGTGTTAAATATAGTAACCATGATTTTGGGGCTAGTGTTTCATTCCCAGGAATAATAAGCATGCCTGCAGGTGTTTCACAGAGGGGAGTCTGAAATTCAATGTTTCTCAAGCAAGCTGACTGTATGCTATGATGTCTCTGTCACCATACTTTCCCATGTCTCTTCCGGGAATAATACGTGTCAACATACCAGTGTTTCTCTGCATGTCGTGACATGCATTTTGAATGGCTTAGTGCATGGAGGGATCAACCTTTCTTTTTCCTATAACCAACCTTCTTTAGCAGAACTCTCAGAGGCATGTTTGTGGTAACAGATCGTCATTAGTGTTTAAATACAGAACAATTGTTCATTGAGTCCTACAGGGAAGTGACATCAGCATCAGCATCGAGTGTCTCTCTCTGTCAGTAGCCGAAAAAGCCGATAATGGAATAGTACACTTGCACAAATGAAAAAACTGAAAAATAATTATGAGCATGTAAGCATTAAGAACAAATTAAATTTCTATGATCTAGGTTTCTAGGTTTCTTATTGATTTGAAGCAGATGTTTGGTCTATAGTACAGATGGCTTTTCTCTATTTCATAATTATTTATGCAGGACTACTTTGTGGTCTTGCTGTCCAGCTGCTTTGCTCTATTGTCCCTTGAAACATTGTCTTGTGTGTGTGTGTGTGTGTGTGTGTGTGTGTGCATTTTTGTTGTAGAAGGGGGTGCATGAGCACACTGGCAGGAAACCAAGGCTTTCCCTGCATGGTCCAGACTTTTGCATATAGGAGTCTGGCCAATAATTAACTGAAGCAACGACATGACCTCCTGTTGATAGGGAGGCTGAACCCACACACCAGAGAAGAGAGAATGAATAGGTCTGCATGTGGCAGCCATTCTGTGACTGACATGCAGGGAAGTGCCTTTGTTACTGTTAACGCAGTGGTTTAGCCATTTACTTGACATGTGTGTAAAATAGATCTGAAGAGTGAACCCATTGGATTACTGACTGACAGATGACTAACTGCCCAGCTTTTGTATCCTAGCATGTTCCATTCACATATAGTTCCTTATAATGACAATTATTTTAATGCATGGTCTGTATGGCACATATATCATTAATATAATGATATAATGGTTAAGTTGCAGCAGAGTGGTGCTTCTATCAGAAGGGTTGCCAGATCTCTGTTATAAAATACGAGACATGTTAAATATTAACATTATCAAACCACAGAGAATGGTTTGGACTCTCCTAGACTCATCTCCTGTTTTCATTCTTGTCCTACCTTAATTATGTTGTGTGCCCTCTATATTTCTCTAATGTCATGATGACTTACAATCAACCTGTAGCTCAAAACAAATTGTAGAATGGAAATGTTGTAATCAGGCCTGTCTGACATTTTACCTTTCCAGCACCCCTTGTTGTATTGGATCCTCATTCAATTTCCAACCCGATATGTTCCCATGTTAGACGAAAGTGGAGTGCTTGGGGCGTATGGCAAAGATGCTTAGACACTCAGGGTCCTGCTGTTTATATTGGTCACAGCTCTTTGTCTCTAAGGCGTACGTGACATCTGCTCTTTTAAATGGATAACCTGATCTTAACTTCTGACCCCATTCATTGCCTAAAGGTTACATTAATTATTATGTGGCATGTTTGTTATGTACTTGACAATTCTTTAAACATTATATTGCTAAACTCTAGTGTGTAAGGATAATACTCAGACATGCACACTTTAAAAAGAAATAAACAATTAAAAGAATTTCCGCACAGGAAACGGCTACTCTGCTTAAAGCTAACCAAAGTTATTGATGTACAGGCTTGATTACTTCCATTATCTGCCATTTCTTATATATATATATATATATATATATATATATATATATATATATATATATATATATATATATATATATGATTGAATTTATGCCACAAATGAACAGAAATAAGGAAATAAAAATAAATGAAAAACAGAAAGGAGGAAAGAGGAAGACAGGAGGATATGAGTCTAGTTTGCCTGCGGCAGCAGCTGTTCTCAACTGCTACCATTAATCTGACCCTTAGACCACTCCCTGTCTCTCAGTGCAAGAGCACATAGGCCTAAGATCAATTTAGAGTGGACAAGCGACAGAGAAAGAATAGAGGGTATGGGACTGACAGCAAGTACACCAGCTGTCGCAAACACAAGGCTCCTTTTTTATTCGTAATCCTCAGACTTAATAACTATCTGTGTATACATGGTTGAATTTGGCTCCATAGATGCATTGCTAACAAGCTTGTTAGCTTTACTCAAATATGCTTTTACAATCTGTTTGAGCTATTATATAGTGTTTGAACTGTGCACTGTTCTCTTCAAATTGCCCAGGCCACAGACAGAACATAAATAATAAGCACACAATCTAATTGCTGTTTATGCCACATGGTCATTATTAGGGCTGCAACAACTAATCGATAAAATCAATAATAATCGATAATTAAAATAAACGACAAGGAATTTCATTATGGATTAGTTGGGTCTGTGACGTCACTGTGGATAACCCCTGTCAGTAACTTCACTTCACAATGGTGGAAAATGCATTTCTATGAATTAAACACATCTGAAAAACAGCAGAGGTCACAGAGTGAGCTGCTGTGGGAAAAGTGCACTATCTAGGTCATCCAAAACATGAGAATGTTATATATTAAATGCTTCAAACAAACTCATAAGTGTATTAATGTGGCTTGTCGTGTCAAATGCTGTGACAGATGTGTGTGTGTGTGTGTGTGTGTGTGTGTGTGTGTGTGTTTGTGTGCTGTTTAATGTGTTCCAGACATGTTTTCTTCAGTGCAGAAATGACATTTTTATGTTTATATCCTTATCTGTAAATGTTAGAAATTCACGCCAGTATTTCCATTTTACATAAAGTTCAAAAACTGGTTCACTACTCCTTGGAAGAGGTTAAACGAATCTCGGTAACTATACTGAATGGATAAACACAATTTTCCAAAACCATTTATTATTTTGATGAAAATGGTAGTGAGCACTGTCTAACACACCCAAAATCTCCCACAGGTGTTCTACTGGATTTATATCTAGTGACTGTAAAGGTCATAGCATATGATTTACATTATTTTCATACTCATTAGACTATTCACTGAGCCCTTGTGGCTTGTGGATGAGAACGTTGTCATCCTGGAAAAGAACAGTCCGAATAATTTTGTATGGATTTGCAGTGATTTTGTAGGTTTTACATAGAACTTTTAAGGTTACATCCAGAGAGACTTACCAAAGAATTTTGTGAGGTTCTACAGCTCTTGAAATTATTGACACCATTCATAAAAAATATAATAAGCATAAACATCCATCCATTTTCTGTACTGCTTATCCTTACTGGGTCACAGGGAACCTGGAGCCTATCCCAGGAGGCATGGGGCACAAGGCGGGGGACAGTCTGGACGGGGTGCCAGTTCATCACAGGGCACAATCACACACATTCCCAAACCCATTTATACACTACAGACACTTTTGGACATGCCAATCAGGCTACAATGCATGTCTTTGGACTGGGGGAGGAAACCAGAGTACCTAGAGGAAACCCCCGAAGCACAGGGAGAACATGCAAACTCTGCACATACAGGGAAACGAACCCTCAACCCTGGAGGTGTGAGGCAAATGTGCTAACCACTAACCCACCATGCCCCTAAACATAATACACAATAATTTTCTAACAATAGAAGAATATATTTGTCTGCGTTCTAACAAAAATTATACTCATTATATCTACTTTAGATAGCTGTTTCGAACATCATGAGGAGGCAATTATACTTCCAAACATTAGAAACAATCTTCTGATTTGAACCACCGATTTGGCAACAGTGCAATGCAAAACATCATACAGACCTATAGTGTTTGGAGCAAAAAAAAACCTAAAAACATATAGTGAGTAGAACTAACGGTAAACAGCTTGTTGATGAGAGATATCAGAAGAGAATGGCCAGACTGGTTCGAGCTGACAGGAAGACTATGGTAACTCAAATAACCAGACTTTACAACCATGGTGAGCAGAAAAGCATCTCAGAATGGATAGCATAACACACCTGAGGCAGATAGGCTACAACATCAGCAGACCATATTGGGTTCCATTCATGTTACCCAAGAAGTGGAGTCTGAGGCTACAGAGGACACAGGCTCATTGAAACTGGACAGAAGAAAAACAATCTGGTCCAATCACCTTTTTCCAATCTTCATCTGACCAGTGTTGGTGAGCTCATCCCCAATGTAGCCTCAGATTCCTGTTCTTGGCTTACAAAAGTTTATATATAAATTTTTGCTCATTTTAAATGAAGCGGGACATTACATAATAACTTGTTGCTCTCTAATGAGTTGTCCAGTTGATGGAACTGTTTGTCTCTGCTGTGTTCCACTCTAGGAGGCCTTTTGTTGTGCTAATGTGTTTGGGGTTTAGTGTCTTAGTTCTGCATAATACAGGCTGTCTGTTCCTGTGTTTCATGGCCATATATTCTTTCTCTTTTCTGTCTCTCTCAGTGACTTCCTTTATTCCTCTGTTGCCTTTTTTGGTTCATTGCGACTTCCTAAATATTTAAACAGTGTATTTTGTCTTCCAGAAGAAGAATTTACATTTAAATTACCCTCCATCATGTTTGTATAAACATTATAATTTTCTTTGACTGTGTTGACTCTTGCACTGGCTGTTTTAGAACAAGCACTTTATGCTGAGCAGTACACTGGCAGAGATTGCTTAAGAAGCAAAAATTGCAGTGTCTCAATACACAGAGTTGGTGTATATGAGAATTGTTGGAAGAAATGATATAAAATTATATATATTAAAAAAGGTTCCTTTTCACATAAAAGTGAATAATTTATTAATTTAACGCTTTGCAATAAGACAGATTTCAGTGTAGCCTGAGTCTCCCAGAATGGACAAAATATGATAAAATACAAAATGATTAATGAAATAAATTAATTAAAGAGTCCAAACAGGATTTCGCAGAGTTTTTGTGTGATTGTTGCAGCCAAAACGGCTTTTTTTTTTTTTAAATTGTCTGCAATTTGCAGAGATTTTGTGCTTTTTTTGTGGAAAACTATCTGACGGAGAAATTGCAGTTGCATGAAATTGTTTTGCACGTCTTTCACAGTGATGTTTGTTGGTAAATGAGACCTTTTAGCTGTACTCATGTTTGACGCACGTGAATCGAAGAGGGCTTTGACTGAATGCACGTTGTGATGACGTCACATGAAACGATTCGGCCCAAATCTGCGGAAAATCTGTGGTAAATTTGAAAAAATGCAAGCTCCTCCAAATATTGCAAAGTTTGCTGGATACTTGTTGAGGGACTGTTTACAAAGTTTGAACATGTGAGTGCATTTAAGCGACATCCCAAACTTGTTCATGAGCACTGTCTTTGTGTTTCATTGTGTGAACACTAAAGCCCTCACTATTCACTATACACAATAGACTGTTCTGTATAAAGCCCTGTACAAATTCAAACAGAATTGCACCATAAACTCATCATAACCTGTTGTTTTAAAGCCAGATATGCAGACTGAAACTGTGTAAATAGAAATGTATTAAATGTGATTTTTAAATATACAGCCATCAACTCACTGATGGTAGTCATTAAAGTCATTTTGCTTTTATTTATGGCCACTTAATAAATGTTTCCCTTAATAAATTAAGTATGAATAAAATATAGCTATGTGAATGAGTAACCCAAATTACTGGAATGTTTACGGCTGTGTATGATATTTACTTAGGATCAATTTGGTATGTAATTTGGACATAAATAATTTATGATTGTACTTGTTTGTGTATATGTTTTAATTTATAGACATAATGAATCGAATGTACACAAAATGCCCAGTCCCAACCTGTGGGGGAAAAACTAAAAAAAACAAAAAACCAATAAATCAAACAATAAATATTTTTTATAAATTAATCAACCCGTCTCTGGGAACTTGGTCACAGTGAGTTGAGACTTCTAGTAACAAATGTTTCTTTCTTTCTTTTTTTTTTTTGTTGAAACACCTCAATGAGTCTTTTGGCACCTAGTTCTGTCCAGTTCAGATGTCTCTCTGTGTCTTTATCCGAGCTTTTCAGAACTGTGAAAATGATCTACAGTCAAAACAACCAGGTCATTTAGCCCACTGTGCCTTTGTTTTGCATCTACCACCACTGAAGCCCACACAATGGACGTCAGCAGCAACGAGGGAATGTAAAACTTCTCCCACAGCTAAGAATGCCTACACTGCTATCCATAGAGCTGTAATTGTATGACTGTAAGAGAGAAAAACAAAAAGAACCTTTACAACAGGTAGTGTTTGTACTTAGCATTCCTCTGTCTGAGAGCAGGAGAGGAGCAAAGATGGTTCACTCCTGTGTTTAATCAAGCTTAGCATGAAAATGAAGCATTTGTTTATGAGTCTTACTGGACACTGTTCTGATTTTTATTTGTAGTATAGTCACACAAAAGAACCCATCATATCATTGGTCATTATAGAAAGTTGGTTGTTGCTCACCTGTGTTTCCCACTGTCAGTATATAGTCATTCAGCTGTGATAACATTACTGCATGGTTTTAACCGGGTTACAGTTTCAGTATTAGCCTTCTGGTGTAACTGACCTCTATCTCATGGCATGTTGTAATATTAACCCGACATTTTGTTGTCCAAAGGTAATTCATATAAAACAGCATCAATATAAAGAGCAATCTGTGTCTAATTAATAAATGCTTATTTACATCGTTGGACTACTAAATGTCCTTTTCAGGTTGCAGGTTTGATAGACAGAAAGTGACAGAGTGGGTAGTTAGTTGGTTGTCCATATATTTGCATAAATCTCATGCTCTGGTTATTATGTGATCCTGCAGTGTTTTTGACCTTGTTGATTTCAGTCTGAATAAACAACACTGAAGTGAATCATAGGTGAATGTTTCATCTCTTATAATGACTTATGAACCCCTTTTGGTACTTGAATTTAATACTTAATGAGATTAGGAAGAAGAGGGAATGCAAATTACATTGAGCCATTTGTTAGTTGATGTAAGCTCACTTTAATAGGAACACATATACACCTGCTCATTCCTACAGTTATCTAGATAGCCAATCATGCGGCGATAGAGCAGTGCTAAAATCATGCAGATACAGTTCAAGAGCTTCAGTTAATATTCACATCAAACATCAGAATGGGGAAGGTATGATCTCAGTGTCTTTGACCCTGGCATGGTAGTTGGTGACAGCTGGGCTGATGTGAGTATTTCGGAAACTGCTGATCTGTAATTTTCACACAACATTGAAGTCTTCAGAGTTTACACAGAATGGTGTGAGAAAACAAAAAAAGCATTCAGTGAGTGACAGTGCTGTGGTGAGTTCACAGCCCGCTGAAACTTGAGGCGTATGGGCTACCGTAGAAGACAACATTGGGCTTCCAAAGAACAGGAATCTGAGTCCACAGTGGGTACATGTTCACTTAAACTGGACAGTTGAAGATTGGAAAAATGTCTCCTAGACTTTATCCTGATCAGATTCCTGTTCTTGGATGAAAGGAGTGGAACCGGATTTGGTCTTCTGATGTTGTAGCTGACACTGATGGTTATCTATTCCCGGGCACACTGGTCATCTCTGATTGTATGAAGGAGGCTTTGCATGTTTCTAACACATTATTAACTGGCAGGATAGAGGTGAGAGGGTGCAGAAAAAAAAGTGGGTTGAGGTGCAGAGGACAAGCTCAAAGAGAAATACCTTTCATCTCTCTGTATATGTATGCATCTGATAAAGTGTTTGTGGATGTGTCTGGATGTGCATCCATGTGAATGCATGTGATCGTGTTTCTGTCACGATGGGGGTTTGGGGGTGTGTGCAAGCCCAGGGGGCTGTTTATTATTCATGAGGTGGACTGGGAGATGGCCAAGTAGGCAGCAGCAGATGGGAATCTGTTTTTGCTGTGCGTGTGTGAGAGAAGGGAGGAGAGAGAAATCTCTGATTACACAACAGTAGGGATGCACCAAGACCGAGAGCAGCTCTCCTAAATCAGCATTAGTATCAGAGCGCTTATACACACATACAGAGACACATCCTTACGCATGCTCTGTTGTACTAGTCTGTTCTCATTCAGGACACAGCAAGACACAGTGACCCAGACTTCTGCGTGTATGTGGATTTAAACCGGCAGAGTTGGCATCGTAAAACATGCACTGATTGTACTGGATGAGACGAAGGAATTTACCATTGCTGAAGATGCCTTGGGCTGTGTGCCAGCTCTGTCTAACCAGGACAGGAAATTTCATGTGAGAGGTAATGCATTTGTGTTGCTGGCGAGCCTATATTTCCTGGTAATTGCGCTTTAGTTTGTAGAGAAAGATGGCAACGTGCTCAGAGCTTTGTACTGATTATTCCATGGGCTCAGTGAAATTTGGATAATTGTTGGACTACTTTGCTTAACAAAACTGGACGTTTTGGAACCTTGTATACAGAGTGATAGAGTGATATTATGGTTTACAGTCTACCTTTTTGGTAGACTTTTACTTTTTGATATCTGTCTCTTTGACCAAAAACTGTCATTATATAATTGTGTACCTGTGAGAAATGATTTTGTCATGGTGTCTGCACATAACTCCTATGATGCACCAGAGATGTTGCACACTTTTCACGGCTGGGCTTAGATGATAACAACTCATCTATACCGTATATTAAACAGTAAGACAGGGTTATTGTATTGTATGTAATGCTGTATCTTGAATAGAGACTTCATTTCAGACACTTACTAATAATTGCCTGATACAGATGAGTGGAATTACTGAACTCTTATAACCAATAATATCTGTAGATTGCATAAGCCTTATAATCTAACAAAGCATCTGGTTTAATGTTTCCCAGCTGTCAGACTTCATTCTTTATTTGGCTGCCTGGATCTGTTGCTTAGTGGTCATTCTTCTGTCAGACCGGTGATGCTTTTGTTTCAGCTTAAACTGAACTGGAATCTTGTCAGATTTATTCAGAGAATAGTCTAGATTCATGTGTATAGCTTTCAGATTTTGACACAGAAATATCAGATTCTTGTTTAACCGTCTACAAACAAAAATGTAGCATATTTTTTGCTTGTGCATTTATTATTTTATTAACAACTTGAGGAAATACAGTGTACATAGATACAAAGGGATTTGTTAAATAGCACAACTGGATTTGATTGTCTTTGTTTGAGGGTAGCTAAAGCCATTTAATGAGCCCCTTTCTCCATCACCATTTGTTTTCATACATATTTACACAAGATTTACTCTCATTCTTCATCTCTCTTACTATTTCTCTTGCTCATGTTCCCTCTTTCTAAACCTTCTAAGCAGTCCATTGTTGTTCTGTTAGTACACTGGGGTCAGGATTTGGCAAAATCACTTTGGATCTAGATCAGTTTCTTATTAGACCTTCTTGCCAGTCTAGGAAATGCAATCAAATGGCATCTTGCTCTACTGATCTGTAATGTCGACTTCCAAGACAATCGTCACATCTGGATGGGGCGTAGTATCCTAACTTGCTCTATCATGCATGCCATGCCATACCATGTGTCCATTGCCTCCATTGTCTCATGCTGTTTTTTCGTTATACTTTGAATGGGGATGTGTAAATGCCAGAATGCCTTGCAAATATATTATTTAAGTTTCTATTATTACTAATTCCATGTAAAAAAATAAAATAAAATAAATAATGACACTGATTGCTCCATGGGTAGATTCTTTTGACAGACACAACCCCAGCCCCCCACCACAAAAAAATAACATTATACAGTGCTGTGAAAAAGTATTTGATTTCTTCTGTTTTGTGTATATCTTATACTAAATAGTTTTAGACCTTCAAATTAAATATAACATAAAACAATGTCAACCTGAGTAAACACACAATGCAGTTTTTATTTATTTATTTTATTGAAGCAAAAAAAAGTTATCCAACACATCAAGAATGTGAAAAAATAATTGAACCCTTTAAACTTCAAATCTTGTTGTGCCACCTTTAGCAGCAATAACTGCAATCAAATGCTTCCGATAACTAGAGATCAGACTTTCACTTACTTCTAGGACTAGGACTTACTCCTATGCGTTGTCTTGCTGCATAATCCAATTGCGCTTGAGTTTCAGCTTATGGACTGAAGACTGGACAGGCCCACATATGGGTGTCATGGTCAGGTGTCAACATACATTTGGCCATATAGTGTGTTTAGTTACGTAGATTCTGTAATTAAATAAATTTAAAATAGTTATTGCCCTGTGCAGTGTGTCAGTGGTGTGTGTGTGTGTGTGTGTGGTCATGAAAAAGCCCTCACAATGTAAGAAAAGCAGAAAATCCGGGGTAACCTACATTGTAAACATACAGTAAATTGCTTTTTACAAAAGTTATGTGCATTTTTTTCCCCAAACTGAAAGGGTAAAGGGCAACCTTTGTGGTTATCAAGGTTAAGGCTATAGAGAGAAAGTAGAGAGAGAGAGAGAGAGAGAGAGAGAGAGAGAGTGCTTTTGTGTTGTGTTGCACATTCAAATTATGATACTTTGCATGGCGTTCCTGAAAGTGTGTCCTTTAGTCACCAAGCTCAACAGACATGTGAACAGATTTAGGTCAGGCAAATTCACTGGCTACTTGGTTATAAAAAAAAAATTTAAAAAATCAATTTTATAAAATTTTATTAGAAGGCAGTACAAGGAAAGGAAACATAGTCGTGCATGTAGAATGGAGACGTCAAAACCTGTTTTGTGAATGCCATGAGATAAGTAGATAATAGGTAATACAATAGATAATCAGTAGATAATACATACCCCCCCCAAAGAAAAAAAAGGGGGGGGGGGCATTTCCCTTGTAGCTGACATATGGTATAGCAGTGTTTCAGAGTGAAACTTTTGTTTAGGTTTAATTACCTAAAATGACAGTTTACTACAGGTGTAACTGTAGGATTCATGTTATGCATATTGGCTAGCTAGTTACACCAAGTTGAAGGCTATGACTCAGAGTGTATCAGGCTATATGCTAGGAGGGTACCTGCTAAATGTACATTTATTTTAGTGTGCATGCTTAAAAGAAACATAAATGGACCAATCTGATCTCATGAGTTTCATGAATTCAAATCACTGAAGTAATGTGGTTGGATTTCATTTGATTTAATATAAATAAAGTTATAAGAAAAGGAACAAACCCTAACCCCACCCATAACCCTAACGTTAAACTTTATACACTATATGGCCTCCACATAAAAGTATGTGGATGCCTGACAATAACCCCTATATGTAGGCCTTCCTCAAATTTTGCCCCAAAATTGGAGGCACATGATGATCTAGAATGTCCCTTCACTGTAACTAAAGGGCCCAGATCTTTTCCAGCATGATAAGGCCCCTGTGCATAAAGTGAGCGCTATAAAGACATGGTTTGCCCAAGCTGGAGTGAAAGAATTTGAGTGGTTCGGGTGTTAACGATTGTCAATGAACTTTTAAGTATAGTGCATTTAGCTGAACTGACAGTGAGCAAAATGCTGACATGGTGTATTGTAATGCGTACATACTAAATGGATCTAATCCAATGACCCATTAGCCCGTGGAAAAGCATCAGACCAAAAGACCTTTGAGGAGAAACAGATTTCTCCTTCAGTGTTCATCTGTTGGATGAAGCTCATTTCTGTCTCGCAGCCATTCTTCAGATATTCAGAATAATGAATCATTTTGCTGGAAGGGTTTTTGTTTGGAACTTCAGTTGAGTGTTGGAAAAAAGAAAATGTTTATGAATAGTGTTGTGATTGTTTTGATTATGCAAAGCAACATAACATTTAGTGCATAACTGGGGAAGACTGAAATGCAAAGCTTAGTCAAAATTAGGCTTTTTAAATATTTCAAATTTAAACTGAAAATCTGTGACTCACTTCAGCGAATAGAATCACAAAAGAAAGAAGAGTGCCACCTCCTAAAGTTGCTCTAGGAGGTGCTACTTGTACTTGTTTTTATGCAGTTGATAGATTTCTAAAGGTTTAATGAATGGATTTGTCATCAGCTCAGCTCTCACTCCCCTTCTGTCACTGCACACACATGCACACCCTGCTGATCACAGAGACTGTAGGGGTCTCAAGGGACTGTATTCTCACCTCTCACTTTACTCACAAATCCTCCATATGTGGGGAGTGAGAAAAGAGGGAGTAGAACAGAGGTGGAAAAAGGGTGAAAGGGGAAAGGCAGGGATACTTGTGTCCCAGGAGATGGCACAGTACAGTCAAATACATCAGGAGCTTCAGAACATCTCTAATCATCACTGTAACTCTAGGCAGATGGTGCTGTACAAATTAGACCCAGCAGCTATTCCTGTAAAGCTTCCCATCTCTCCAACTAACCTAAATCACCATTTTGAATACTGATGACTACATTTATCAAGGGCTCAACAAATTAGGCTTTTGGTTCCATATTTAGATTTAAAATTGTCTTCTGGATCAGAATCTATATCAAGACAGCCAAAGGAAAACAGGTCACATTAAAAATTTATACATGGCCTATTCATGACCTTTATATCCATATGGAAAACATATAGCAGTAACATGGAGGTTAGTGTTCAGACAGAGTTGCAATATAGGAGAGCTTTTGCTCATTTGGTTTCACTTGCATAAATATCAAATACAGCTCTTTTGCAAAGTGAGAAATAATATGAATTCTTCTTTCTTATAGATGTATTTGTGTATTGTGTTATAAAAAAAATGTAGTGTACTACATATGTAAATCCAATGTTTGCTTTCTATTGTTTACTGTGAAATAAATTTATAAAAAGATATTTCACAGTAACTCCTCCACTCTTTTCATTTTAGGTCAGCATTTTGCAATACAGTACATTAACCAATATACATTTTTTTTAGTAGCAAATAATTTTACTTGGGCTTGCCTTTATAATTGAAGCATGTCTCAGTCTCTCTAAACTGTCTTTTTAAACTACACACTACTGCACCACTCCCCCTACCCCACACGCTGGTTTGGTAATGCGTATTGTACCTTTGTTATCACACACCCAGCGGGACTAGCCTCTAACACACACATACACACACACACACACATTTAATCCTCTCCGACCCGATGCTGTTGCTAAGGGCCCATAACAACCAGGTCTGCCACTATTGGCCAGGGTGGAGTCTGGGATGAGAGAGCTCACAGGAAGTGAGATGCAGTTTGGATAATGAGCCTGTGTTCTGTTCTTGCTTTTTGAAAGCAGGCAGTTGGGGGAAGGGAAAGAGAATGAAAGAGAAAGTCAAGAGGACGAGAATATTTAAAGAAATGGAGGAACCGAGAGAACACAGTTTCTTGTTTCATTTGTTTGATTTAGTAATGAAGTCTCACCCACTTTCTTTGCCTGAAGAGGGGAAAAAAGGGATGTATGAACCATTGTACTCAAATCCACGGGTCACATGTATTAACCTTTGCGTAGATATAACAAAAGAGATGGCAAATGCACAAAGCTTTGGAAGATTTAAGTTTATAAAACCACACATATGCAAATCTTAGGTAAATCTCTATCACAATAAAAGTGAGCGCACGTGCACAAGCCTCTGGCCTTTTCTTTGTTTCCACACAGACATAGCCTGCTCCTTTTTTTAATACACAAAAATAATTTTCACTTTCTTTTAAGGACACAAACACAAAAGCCATGAAAAAGACAAAAAAAAAAAAAAAACTATAACCAGAAAGTACATAATATTATCTGATGGAGATGCTGATTAGTGAAATGACCTATCAAGTTTATCTTGATAGAATCAATGCCCACCAGCGAAATGTCAACCCTGAGGTATCGGGAGACCAAAATTTACCCTTTTTTAAGCAGGAAAATCCATAAAAGAAGTGCGAGGTGGACACTGGTTTGCCTTAAAGGTGAAGCTGAGTTATTGCAATTGTAACTCACAAAGGCAGCACATAGGGTTAATATTAAAGTTATCAAATTACCTGTTATTGCTGCATATTGAGCTTTAATGTCAGATTGTTTATGGTTGAATCCTGGAAACATATTTTCGTTACTTTTCCATTTGAGGTCGACAGTTAAGAAAACTCAGCAATATGTGCATATGCACGCCCTAAAGTTTGCATAGCAGTAGGCAAATTTCCTTTTTTACATCCCAATACATGTGTGAAAACTGACATGATGTAAAGCTGAGAGTCATAGACTTGATTGAGACTTGAGAGAAAGTGACAACTACAGCACTGGTAATAATAAACATATAATATTAAAAATGATTTTCATTGGAATAGGTTCCGTTTACATAGTGCCTTTTCAACACTCAAAGTCACTTTACAATTTCAATTGAAGAAAAAAAAGACTAGGATGAAGAAGGGTGAAAGTGGTGGATGAAGAGGTACATTATATGATGAGTCTTAAAATAGAAGAAGAACAGTCAATAGGGGATGGCATTCCAAAGTCTGGGGGTTATGGCACTAAATATCTATCACCCTGTGATGTCATTCTGGTCTTAGGTACCACTAATAGACAGGTACTACAGGGCCTTATAATGCTCACCAGTTCAGAGAGAGAAGAAGTGTAATAATGTAATAATGTATAATGTAAATATGTTAAACTTAAACTCAGTGTAAATGTTGGAGTGTGGGTAAAATGTGTGCTTACACTGAGCATTACAGTGCTATATGTGTGGCAACATGAGAAAACCCTTCACAAATTTTGACGGTTTCTGCTATGTAAAGTTCTGAAAACTACTGAAAACTACAGACTTTCTTCAACTATGTTTCTCTTTAGTATCTTAATCACAAATAAAGTTAGAGCATTTCAAAGTCCCATTTATGCCTAAAAGTGAAAAGGAGTAAATAAAATGTAAACATTCCTTTTTAATGGCAACTTTTGCAATTGTAACCTAATCTATTAATAGAAAAACAACATTACTGCCTAATTTTGAAGAATTCTATGCATTTACAATGGAAAATGAGTTATCACCTTGATTATTAGCTTCATCCACATCAGTCTCTGTCTGAGGTATAAGTTATGGCATTTAAACATGTCTCATTATTACCTCTTCACTCTTAACTGATTTCTGTTAAATCACACTGGATACAACATGATTTTTGTAGGAAGATGCCGAGTCTAGGATAGAAAATAGCCTAGATTAAACCTTTCCTAATCATTTTGGTAAAATATAATTTTTTAAGTAGTGATGTCAAAATATATTATTGGCAGAAAAAGTTCATTTTGGTCAACCAGACTTTTCATAGTTTTTGCCAGTTTTCCAGAATTACAAGTTCAAAACACATGAAAGTGAATTCGAAAATTTTTAAATGAATTTTTTTATTTGAGTGTTGGGTGCTTCACTTTTGTGGTTGGTTTTTGCCCAATCACATTTCGTTGCTTCATGGAATCCACTCCCCCGCTACTGTCATTATTATGATACATCACTGAGTCAGACAACTTAAAGCCCTGAAGGCTCTTTTCTGTCTCAATTCAGTGATTAATTGAATTGTGTCTGGTGACATCAAAATTCTAAAACTTGTTTTAGTGCCAAAAGTAGGTGAGATTCTTTAAAGAGACAAGATGGCACTGATGGTTGAACAGTTTTGATGTGTGAACTGTTTTCTTTCTGTTTCAAGGCTTTGCACAGAATGATTGTGGCTATATAATGAAAGAGGAGAATGTGTGTGCATGTTCCAGTTATATTGCCACGTATTGTTAATTCATACAGTAGACAGAAGATGAGCTTTGCGTGGGTCAGGGACAGGCCAGATTGATTTATCTTTTATTGAACATGCCACTTCCTCAGGCTTGTCCTCAGGGGTAAAAGGAGATGCCTCTTTCTTCTTTCCACACTCTTCCTCTCTCCACCCCCCTTTTTCACACTCTTCCTCCCTCCATCCTCCTTTACTACAGAATCCTCTCTTTTCTCTCACACCTTTGCACACTGGTAAAACTAGGTCACTTTGCAGCATCTAGCCATCACTCCTGCCAAGCATGAGATCTGCACCATGGTACATTCATTCATTGTTCTGAGATATGTTTCTCCATTTAATACATTCATTCTGTGGCTTCCAATACACCTGAATCCAAATCACTATGTAGTAATGACATCCCATATACCCAAGCTATCTATTTTGATTTCGTTGTGATTTTAATCTTCAATAAATGAATCTATATTAGTTTATTTAGCAAATAACTGAGATCATCTGCTTCAACGATTTGAACTGAAAGGAACATAACGACTAAGAAGCTTTTATTATCTGCTAGCGTCATTAACAGTGTCACAGTCACAGCTGTCCCTATAACAGTGTGATGAAAGTCTGTTTCATTGATGAAGTTGCTGGATTATGGTCCAAGCCCTTGACTCTGTTCCTCTAACCAAGTGGACAGTTATTGCTGTGACCTCCTGACCTGCCCAGACCCATAATTTACTGAGTCAGAGGTCAGGGCAGCAAAACAGCCCCGGAGGGTGGCAGATGAGAGATGAGACATGGGTTTGTGACATTACAGAGAGCTAATGAACAGAACCGGACAGATGGGGACCAAGTCAAGAGCATTGTGACCTTTATACCAAGCCGCATGTCAAGCCCAAGGCAGTGAGGACATGTTCATGCCCTTGGCAGTGAGGACATGTGCATGTTTGTGTATGCATGTGTGTTTTACAGAACTGGATGTTATGAAATTTTGTCCACAAAGACAGCTCTTAACAGAACAACATTCTTAAATTTGCCCTTTGAACCACACAGTTAAAAACGATGGTTTTTCCACCTAATACTTATCTAGCATGGACAGTATTGCTGTCAATGAGAAAAGAATGGGAAGTGTTTACTCAGAGAAACCTTCTTATAATGGAAGAATAATGACAGTTGTTGGGGAAGACAGTACACTCCTGGCAAAAACAAAAAAAAATGTGCCAAGCCCAAAATGGTAAAATATCTTTTAAATGGTCTTAACAAATCATTGGTCAGGAAATTAGCAAGAATTAAACATAAAGTAGGGGATAGCTTTTCCGGTTGATTTCTTTAAAAGTTAAAACCTTGTGGGTAAACTTGTGGACAGATTTTTATTTATTTATTTTATTTTATGTTTTTTTTTTTTTGCTTTATTTTAATTTTGCACACCCAGACATGTGTTTGTTTGAATTTTACATCAAACTAATCATTATCATGATTTTATCGTGACATAAGCAAAGTAAACAGGCCAACGTAGTTAAATATTGCCGGTAAATGTTAATGAATTAGCAAAACTTTTATCTCAACATGCGTTTTCAAATGAGCTTTTTCAAAGGCAACGCCTCATTTTATTCAAGTCCTTGCTTACTCTTGCATAATGAAATATTTTACGGTGGTAGACCCAAGGCTTGTCCTTAAGGTGGACACTGAGGTGTGGTATCTTATTCATCTTCAAATGCACATGGACAGCTATATCGTCCACGTTGTGCATCATGAGCAGTTCACTGCAGAATACAAATTGGCATGATTCTTGATAGTTTTTTTTCTATATTAAGGAATTTGATTGGATGATAAACTGAAATGATTGGATGATAAAACTGAGCCCATTTGATTGATGTATTAGTGCATAGTTGTTGGCTGAGAGAAGAGAAGAGGAGACATTCGTGATTTGTAATGGCTATTTTTAAGTTTGAATAAACATGTAAGTAGTACTTTTTTTCCTTGGAAATGTAATTGAGTAAGAGTACAAGTATTACATGTTAATAATATACATGTCACGACACAGAATACGAGTAGGATGCAAGTGCAGATGTAACTGAAATAAAACAAAAGTGCTAACACAAATGATTAAACACATAAACTATGGAATCTAGGAAGAGAACCGAGACAACAAACAACGGCAAAATAATACAAACGTAAGACAACCAGTGTAGTGCAAACTGTGGCTATAAATACCCGTAAGTGCTCCTTAACATGAATGAAGTTCAGGTGCAGGTGATCATGTGACATGATGGTGTGGTGCAGTGGCTGCTGGGAACTGTAGTCCAGAGTTCCTTCTCTGATGTTACATGACACATGTAAATTATAAATACACCAAAATAATATTTAGATATAGTAACAAAGTATAATTATTCAAGTTTTCCACCTGTGCTAAATGACAAAAATACTATTATGTATTTTCAACAAAAGACTACAACTCAAACCACCTCCAAATTAGAAAGGACTAAGTGTAAATTGACACTATTACAGTATGTGACACACATGAAAGAATGTCTGACTAAAGCTGTTTTATGTAGTTAACTTTTTAACAGTGGCACAGTATAAGTAGAAGGTTATTCATGAGTCTAGTATGTACAGTGCATTCTTCTGCACCAACTATTTCTTCAAAATCATGCTACTGCTACCTCTTAAAATTATTTTTCTCTTCTGCCAATCTGTAACAATCTGTATGGGCAAACTCTTACTTGCAGGTAGCAGGTAGTGAGCAGCTATGAGAATCACAGGCTCAATCTGAGCTTTCTCAACCACATTTATTGTTTTTAGAGAAGGATTATCCATCCATCCACAATTGCACACACACTCACACACACTATGGACAATTTAGAGATATCAATCAGTCAACAACGCGTGTCTTCATTCTGGGGGAGGAAACCCCAAAAGCATGGAGAAAACATGCAAGTGCCGTGCACAGGCAGGAATCAAACCCCCAACGCCAGAGGTGCAAGGCAAGCATACTAACCATTAAGCCACTGTGCCCCTACAGAAGGATTAATAAACCAATTTATAAGAGGTTTAGTATCGTCAATCACAAAAAGATACAGTGAGATTTAGATGTGTGCCATGTTAGATAGATAGAGTACTTTACTGATCTCTGAGGGAAATTGTTTTGTCAAAGCAGAAGACAATTTCAGACATGACATTACAGACACCAAATTTTGAAAAAGACACATTAGCTTAGGTAAATACATATTTTGTTGTCTTTTCTCCTAAATAAAATGTTGTTCTCAGAACAAAAGAAAGTTGTAAAGTAAAATATAAAAATATTATACAGTATAAAATATATAAAATATATTCATCCATCTATCCATATTCTGTACCACTTATCCTACACAGGGTTGCGCGGTGCCTGGAGCCTTTCCCAGGGGACTTGGGGCACAGGGTGGGGGACACCCTGGACAGGGTGCCAGTCCATTGCAGGGCACAATTGCACACATACTCACACACTGTGGACAATTTGGAGATGCCAGTCAGCCTACAACACATGTATTTGGACTGGAGGTGTACCCAGAGTAAACCCCTGAAGCACGGGCAAAATATGCAAGCTCCACACACACACAGGGCAGAGGTGGGAATCGAACACCCAACCCTGTAGGTGCAAGGCAAACGTGGTAATCTCTAAGCCACCGTGCCCTCATATAAAAGATATATGTCAGAAAAAGTATGGACTATATGAGGAATAAATAAAGTTCAGATATGTGTAGTTGTATGTGCAATACAATGCTGTACAACATCGGGCTGAGGTAGTTGCAGTGAAATAGCTACAACATAATTCATACAGGATAATGCAGGTATATTAAGTGGAATTATGTTTGTTTGTTTGTTTGTTTACAGGTATAAGATTCTCTGCTTTCATGATCCATTAGTCCATCAGACCAGATTTCCCCCTTGTTTTTGTGTAAGTATACTTGTATTATATTTTTTTGCTACTAACTCTACTAACTGCTACTAATTCTGAAATTTACAAAAAATATGATTAGACATTTCTCTTCACTATGTATAGATACATCATGTGCATACTAGGGGTTTAAACCTCGGCCTTCCAAATTATACAATTTTGATTGTTAAGGCAATGTTTTGATATACCACTGAGTCTGCTATAATATGATACGATTTGATTTACTAGAACATGATAGATGTGACCAACTTTCTAATCAATTATAATTTATTCATAACCAATACTATTCCATAATAATCTATTGATGATTGTTGCTTTTTAAATCAATGCATCTATTCAAATCTTTTGATTGTTACACCCTTAGTGCAGCACCCAGTTGTACTGAGGGCAGTTTAATGAGGGTATTGACATATCTCTAGCTAAGACATTATTGAAAAAGCAGTCTCTCAACACGATGCTGGTTATTTCGTTGAGATATTCTTCTATTTATAAAAAAACCCTTCTCATTTTCTATCTTACTGAAATAGGGGATGCAGGATGGGTTTAGGGACAGTGAATGAGAAAAAGAGAGGAGGGGTATCTGGAACAGGCAGGTCTTCATTTTATAATAGCCAGTAATTGCCTGTGATGGACATGAGGTGTCTGTTTATATGTTTGTGTGATGAGGACTGTTGTGTAGACAAAGTGGTGGCATCTCACTGCATGCTCTACTTCTATGATGCGAGAGAGAGAGTATGAACTGGGTTCAGGTTTAAGCAGTTGTTAGTGTGGGTTGCAAACACCAGCCTAATGTTTCCAATTACAAGCCTGTTTTTAACCAGAACTCCTTTTAGAAATGCAGTTTGTTATTGCACCGTGTAAACATTTTAGAGATGGAATTCCTAAGAAAGCAAACAGGATTTTGCTTCCTTCATGATTTTACTGTTAAATAGACAGATTTAAATATGAAACTGCCTGGTCTTGCTGCTTCTGCCTTTAATTAGCACAACTGACAGCATTTACACTTTATAAAAATAGAAAGAATATGACTGAAACATAAGCCAAGTGAGAACACATTTGGCCAAACCCATATTTATGTGGTAACAGACTGCAACTTTGGCACATGCTCTTAGTCCACATGCTCAGGCACATTTTGTCACAGATTGCTTATAATTTGCATGAAGGAGTTAAAAGTGCCCTTCAGTGCTTCAATATATGTTTCTGTTGCAGCTCTTTGTTTTTCTCAGTGTGTTGTCCTGATGGAATAATGGACCAGCCCATAACTTGGGCTTCAGGTCACAGCATAAGCAGACATGGCCAAATCAATAAACAAGACATGGGTAACAAGGTCAAAATCATAGGAAACGGTGAAAACATTTCTATGGAAATAAAGGCATAATAATCTTTGTAATTACAAATACAAGGAGGCTCACAAGGCACAGTAAGAATTGGTGTAAATTAATGCTTGAGGGGATAGGCAAAGTGTGCTCAGAGCAGGAGTGAGGAAGCTATCGGGATGTTTATGCAGAAACTGCACTGTATTCATGTCAGAAAATATACTGGAAGATATTCATTGCCCTCATGAAGTCCCACAATGCATTGCAATAGGTTCTTGTCCAAGTGTACCCATAATGCATGTTGCCATTTGTAGGGAATAAGAAGTAGTGCAGCACTTTGGACACTGGATAAGACTGCAAAGCATCCTATAGCCTGAGCAGATTTCAGAGCTAGACAGCACCAGTGTTGTGCTATTGCTGCCTGAGTTAGTGTGTGTATGAGGGCTTTGTTCTACATTATCTATGAAAGGCTAAGTGTGTTAACTGTGTTGTTTAGTGTCATACAGAGTTGTGTGGGTTAGGCTTATAGGAGTAGTTGGATCCAGGTCCACCCCTTGAAATTTTGGGTATGATTTGAGTTGCACTTAGCCTTTGGTTATCAAAACACTGTGTAAATGCTGTTTTGTTTTATTTGTCTCCAGTGTAATTATTTGTGTCCCTGTATTAAAAATCCACCTTACATGCTATGGTATTTGTTCCCAGCTTTACATACTATTATATCATAGTATCAATATTACTATTATCTCCGGAGAGTATGGTGGTTTTCTCTTTCGCATTGGACTTATGTAGTGGGATAATTTGCTTACTGTTTATTCTGTGCTAATGAAAAAATATAAAAGGAACAAAAAAAAAATTCAGAGCTTCCTCTGACCTCTCTTGTATCAGTTTGCATCGAGTTTACTTTCAAGGCTTCACATTTGTGTGTTCTCGTTCTCTCTCTCTCTCTCTCTCTCTCTCTCTCTCTCTCTCTCGCTCTCTCTCCAGCTGGTTTCAGGTCTAATGAAAGTGAATCTATATGAGGTTATATGTACATGACTGTACATGTTTCTCCTGCATCTGTGTCTGTCTACTTTATCCAATATCATACACACACACTAGCAGGCCTGCAGCTCAAATCTCAACACCTGCAGCTTTACATCCATCTTCATCCTGCCAGGTAGACTGACAGTTTAAAGCAGGAGACAGAAGGAGGACTTTGTCTTTTCCCCTGGGGCAAATGAGGTGTGGTGGGGTGTCATACAGTGAGCGTTTTGGTATGTATATAAGACTCAAGACTTACAGTGATTCATTATGTTTTGGTGATTGTGCCCATGATAGCCTCAGATTCCTGTTTTTCGCTGACAGGAGTGGAACCCAGTGGAGTCTTCTGCTGTTGTAGTCCATCAGCCTCAAGGTTCGATGTGTTGTGCATTCTGTGATGCTTTTCTGCTCACCAGGGTTGTAAAGAGTGGTTATTTGAGTTAGTGTAGTTTGACAGCCCGAATCAGTCTGGCCGTTATCCTCTGACCTCTCTCATTAACAAGCCATTTCCAGAACTGAGGCTTACTGGATGTTTTTGTATAATTCAGTGTAAACTTTAGAGACTGTTGTGCATGAAAGTCCCAGGAGTTCAGCAGTGTCTGAAATATTCAAACCAATTTGTCTGGCACCAGCAATCGTGTCATGGTCAAAGTCATTGAAATCACTCCCCCCCCCATTGTAATGTTTGATGTGAACATTAACTGAAGCTCTTGACCTGTATCTGAATGATTTTATGCATTGTGCTACTGCTGCTACATGATTGGCTGATCGGATAATTGAATGAATGAACAGGAATACAGGTGTTCCTATTAAAGTGGTGGGTGAGTGCACACATGCTGAAAATCCGAGAATATGCCCTAATGGGACAAAGATGGGATGGGACAAAGATGGGACAAAAGTAACATTTGTATATAAGGTAATACAAAAGGCTGCATATTTAGTTGTGGTCTTAGTTTCAGATGATTTGTTTTCAAACACAAAGGAAGATGCGCATAATAAGTTTTTAGGTGGACGGTATGGGGCTTTGGTAATGGTGGTTATCTAACTGACCTTCTCCTGCTGAGGGAAAGAGCGAGAAACAGAGAGCGAGTGACAGATGTACTGATGCAGAGATTAGAAGTGCTGATGCAGAGAGATTCAGTCTCAAACACACACATTTTTGTGTGTGTGTTCACAAATTTTGGAACAAAAGATCAAAAGGTAAAAAAAATAATGGGAATATTTCACAGCCTTCTTTGCTCATATTTTCCAAGGGTGCCAATATTAGTGGAGGACAGTGTAATGAGGCTGCAAGTCTTGCGATACACTGTAGTGGTCTGAATGTGGACGCAAAAACTGCTCACTTTTGTTTTAGTGGCTCAGTCCCAGAAGATAGGCAGGACACCCTCACATGCGCGAACCATACGTACAGACACACACACACACACACTCACACACACAAACACTCTCTTTCTAGACACACTTTCTCTTCTGTTCTGTTCTATAGTCTGTTCTTTTGTTCTCCGTTGTCTTGTTTAAACGTAGATGCTGACAAGTTTGTGTTGTTAACATGCTGTGAAAATAAAGACAGTCACCTGTTGGGAAAACATTCGTGTTTTGGGGTGTGTGTGAGATTTTGTGTTGAAAATGACAGGTTCTTTGTTATTGTACCATCACAGGATTGAGATATGCCGTTTCATCTTGAACCCAAGTTTTATATCAGAGAAACAGAACAGACAGACTTACAAGGAGAGGTGTGACTAACATTTCTCAGTGTGGTCTGAGATTCAGGATTTTCCCTTCATTTTAATCAGATCCGAAGTAACTAGTAACTTACTACTTAAGTATTCTTCTCATTGGATACTTTTCACTTATTTTCACTGTTTATGTAAATCACTTATTTACTTATTTTCACTGTTACTTGAATAATTATTATTACAAGTAGTTTTACTTGTACTAGAGTAAAAGTTTTGGCTACTCTACCCACCTCTGGGTATCACTTACATTAGCAGCTAGATCATCTGCATGTCCCTGTGAAAGAGTTGTTACTATGAAAATGATAATGTAGTTGAAAGAGCACGTTGATATAAATCTGTGATTTTAATTAGTTGGCACTATTATCAGAACTGCTGTTATAGAAAATTAATCAATACCTGATAAGATTCGAGAATACAGCAGTGCTGTGGCATTAGGCAAACATGCACATATCATATCACTATACTCGATGATACTCAGTGTTCATCATGATATATTAGTTTACTAGCCACATTAAAACGAAACGAAGATTATCATTATTAATATCATTATAATTATTCAATTCTATTTTTATTTAAATTTTATTTTTATTTATCGACAAAAATAAGTTATTTAACAAAGAGCATGTCATATCAGTGTAATAAAAGTACGAACAGTATACACAGTAATCTCATAAAAGTGTATGTATATAAACATAATTATATATACATAGGTATGTGATGTAATTTTTACAATATTGATACTGTATTGTCACATTGCTTTGCTGTGACTAGATATATTTATTACCTATTTGAATTAACAGAGGCAAAAAAAAAAAAAAAGAATGAAGCAAACGATTTTCAATTATATTTCAGTTTAATGGTTCTCAAAAAACTCTAAAACATACATCTGACCCAGTTTTAAACAATGGATACTTTACTAATATTTAAGCATCATGTATCACGTTTGATTAGATTTCTTTTGTGCTGAAATCAAAATAGCTCTTGGTAGTAGACTTTTGCAAATACCTACATATGCACAATGCACAGAATATATTGTATTTTATATATATATATATATATATTACTACTGATAAATGCATCAAAAGGTCCTATTACTATAAGTATTTATAATATGAAGAATTCTGTTTACATAATACAGTTTATAAGTAGAATTCTTATAATACTTTTTTTTTATTTTATCAAAGGTGTGCATCTGAGTCAATAGCAGCGTGAAGGTTGGAGCCAGCCAATCGGAGGAGAGAGATGTGGAAGCAGGGGCAGTGGACTCCTCTGGCTGTGCTGTCAATCATTGTGCTGCTGTGGAAGGAGGCAGCTCCCATCAATGTCCCTCCAGACCGTGAGTCATAGTCATACAATCATAACACAGGCAGATACTAATTACTGCTTATGGAGTAAATAATTATTGGCATAATTGGTGTAGTAAAAGACTGATGGAAATCTGTGCTCACTAATGGATGACAGTGATTGCAGAAAGCCATCTGACATGGAGGTGTTTAGTGCTATGATAATGTTGCAGTTTATGTTAAAATACAGATACAGAGACCCCTACCCCTCCCCTTTTTGTCTCTGTTTCTCTCTCACTCCCCACCTCTCTCTTTCTCTCTCTCTCTCTCTCTCTCTCTCTCTCTCACACACACACACACATTGAATGATGTGAATATATGCATTCTTATCCTTGATTCCTAATGCTTTCAGTCATTTTCTGTCATACTTTGACACACACAGCATATTAGATCACGCCAACTACAGTATAGCAACTGTAATGTGTTCTCTTTACTGTTATTGTACCCAGTGTCTGCCTTCTTCTTCCACATTTCTTTAGTGAAAAACACCAAAAAAAGGGATTTACAAAAAAAAATTTTACACAATATTTCTGGAAAAGAAACAAAATATAATAATCATTATAAAACATTAAAGGTTATAAACAAGGCATTTATCATTAACTGGGGGAATCAATAAAAGTGTACATCTGTTCAGGTGCCTCCTGAGCTTTTTGTTTCCCTGTATTTCTATTCTCTGCTCAAGAAATCGGATGACAAATGAATCGAGAGAAAATGGAGACACCCACCTCCATTTTCTCCAAGAGAGTTCTCGCCATTCCAAACTACGAGAGGAGTATATACAGTGTAATTATTTTAGTTTACACAATGCAGGATGTTTTTTTTTCTTTAAACCTTTAAACCTAGGCGTGTATTGGTTGGTTGGTGCATTTTGCTGGCTGATAACTCTGGGCTCAGTTTACCTATAGCACCATATAGTACTGCATCCACACACACCCCATTTTCCTTTCTTTTTGCATATTTGTCGCACAAAATGGTTCAGATTCTCATACTATATGAACTGGCTAGTCTAATTGAACCCAAAATATCAGTGAAATGTGTTTAATTGGTTGAGTAACTAAGAGGGGAATTACTTTTTCACACAGGACCAGTTGGTGTTGGATAACATTTTTCTTTCAATTATTTAAACAATCATTTAATAACTGTATTTTGTGTTTTCTCGGGTTGTCTTTGTCTTATATTTTAGATCTTAGATCTGAAACATTTAAGTGTGACAAAGATGCAAAAATAGAAGGAATCAGGGCAAATACTTTTTGCACGGCAGTGTAAATTTAGAATTATATTAACTGGTAGAGAGGGTGTTCAGTATGGTGCTTGTTCTACCTTTATCTCAGTGCAGCAGTGTTTTTGGGAAACGCATCCCTTTCGGTTTGAGTTTTGAATGAAAGAATAAACTAGAAAACATTTCCTTAATCCATTTTAGAGTGTTTTTGTTCTGTTGATGGGTTGTTGATTTTTTTACCTCTTCCGGGATCAGCTGTAATGACATAGAAATAAACATGTTCTCTATTCAGTTTTTTACAACCCCTCCTTCTTCCTCTGAGACACCTATTCATGAGGGTTGCCAAGCTGACCTTGGCTACTATCTCTCTCTCTCTCTCTCTCTCTCTCTCTCTCTCTGTCACACACACACACACACTCACACACACACACACACACACACATCCCCTTATGATGGCCTGACCCCCGAGGTCTCAGATATGTGCTTTTATTGATGTAAGATGATAAATAGCCTAGCGGCAGAGTTGCATTTGTTGCCACATTACTATCAAACAGCTATGAACACATAAATGCCCCATGTTAAAGATGCTCTGCCCTTTAAGTGAAGGTCATTTTTTATAATTACTGTGGCACAATAGAAAAGCAGACTGGACTGCACACAGTCATACATCATAATAATTGTAGTTATTATCTATGTGCTAGACCCCCTACTAAGGCTGTCATTTAAACCAAAAGAAAAATACATTGTGAATATGCTATTAAAATAAAAAGAAATGTCTTCATTAAGCATTGTCTGTGACAGTGATTCATTGCCATTTAATGTCATATCAATTTCTGTCACTTTTTACTTTGCTCATAATCACTGGGAAACTACAGAAATGTACTTAACATTTTTTCCTGTTTTTATTCTGCTATCTTTGCTCTCCACACATCGGAACTCCATTAACAGGTATGTCCTATTCAGTTGCATTAACTTAACATTGTGTATAATAATAATAAATCTGGACTCTTAAAAACATGTACTTATAATATAATGGCAGTTGTGTGGTAATTTAATGTAAACAGTTGTGTCTGTTGTAGCTATCTTTTAGCTTTCACTAAGGTTTACTAATCAGTCATTCTGGGCTTCATGTGCTCTTTCTCTCTCTCCCTCTCTCACCATTTCATGGAACTAACAGCAAGAATCCAGCAGGACTGTAAGTGCCCCATTAACACAGACTAACTTGTTCAGTTAAAGAGTACCTAATTACATTTAACATTTTATTTGAGATAATCTAGTGTAAAATTTTAACCACTCAGTCTGCTGCACTATTGTTAGACACCGTCTTAGTTTCCCTAGAGTAATAGATTAAAACTAAAGTTTTGACTCATATGGCTGATGTACTGAATATTTAATCTCCACATTCTAAATAAACAATTTTTAGTATAGAATTTAACTTTTCCCATAAAGCAAATGATCTTCTGGCATGAGGACCAACTTTTCTAGTGCTCAGACAGCTTAACATAGAGGAGTATACAAACAATGCTTGTCCAAGTTTAAATATAATACAATAAATTCAGCTTTAAACAGGCTGGTGTTTAATCTGTATTTTAAAAATATGCTCATAGAACTAGAATAATCATATCATTTCAAAGATAATGTAGAAAAACCTTAGTTTCTTTATTTTAAGCTTTGTATTGCTTATATTGTTTCTGGCCCAGAAATAGGCCAAGCAGAGCTGCTCAGCACTTCATCTTTTCCCCAAAAGCAAGCTTAGTTTTAACAGACGTGGTTTGTCTCTAAGCAAGCGTAAAGATCTAAAAATACAAATTTCTAAGAATATAAGCAATGTTTAAGGGAACAGACACACAAAAGTCAGGAATGTGTGTATATGATGGCTATGTGTAACCAATTACTGTAGAATCTGTGAACATAAGAGGCTGATTAGTTGACCATAGTAATCCACAGATGTTCTCTGATAAGTGTTTCTCTCTCCTCCTGCTCTAGTGAAACAGCCCCCCACTATTGTCACGCAGTCAGCAAAGTACTATATTGTGGATCCCCGAGATAACATCATCATTGAGTGTGAGGCCAAGGGCAATCCTGTACCAACGTAAGCATGCACAAAGCCATTTCTCTTGTTCTCCTACTGTTTATTTTCCACTTTCTTGTATTTCCCTTGTTTCTCTCTCTTTTTGTCCCAGTCTCCTGTCCTGGACATTGTTTATATACATTGCTGTGCATTTGCACAAACCTCAAAAGTAGGCCTCCTCTTTTATTTATTTGGCTTTATTCTCTTGCTGGTATTCTTTTGTCTGCTCTCACTGTCCCTCTGGATCTCCCACAATCCTGGTCTTTGTCACATTTTGTCCCTGCTCAACTCTCCCTCTTTCTCTCTCTTTTTTAATCTCTTTTTCTCTAATTAAAGTTGATAGCCATTAGCACAGAAAGTTGAGTGTGTGCTATTACATTCTGTACTCCAAACTGGCAGGGGAAATGCCAGTCCCCCTGCCCACCTCTAGCTTTAGAGAGATGATGAGTGTGTATTTGGCACTAGTTCCATCTAATTTCTTCCACCAGCTTAGATGAATGCTTGCACACTGATCCCATTCAGATGGGCTGTTTTTCTGTCAGTGTATTGAGCTTTATATAACCTTCCACTAGCCTAGCAACAGTGCTATTGTGCTAGAATAATGCATTCAGTGCATCATTCACTGAACACTTATGTGGAACGCTCATGGTCTAGAATCAGCCATTTTTAACATGCTTTAAACATACTGAGTATTTTGAGGAGGGTTATTTTCTTTGTTCTCAAACAGTGCACCAGTCTGTGTAATAATCCTGAAATTCCAAAACTCTTTGACACATTACTGAAACTGCATGCCACTGGTTTGCCCAGGTTTTGGTGGAGACGAAATGGGAAGTTTTTCAATGTGGAGAAGTATCCACGTGTGTCCATGAGGAAACGCTCAGGCACACTGGAGATCAGCTTCAGGAATGGTGGAAAGCCTGATGACTACGAGGGAGAATACCAGTGCTTTGCTATGAATGACTTTGGCACTGCCATATCCAACAAAATACTGCTACGAGTTTCCAGTAAGAAAGCATGAGATATATATGTGGCACTTCAATAGGCACCAAAATACTTTATGAGCTGCCAAGTGATCTGGACCAAAGATGACATATGAAAGATAACAATGCTAACAATAGAATTAACCCACAACTTTGGCATTGTAATAACCCAGTAAGTAACAATGAGATCTGTACTAAAAATACTTTGGTACTACAAGAACGAACAATACTGACGTGAGTGAGCACTAAATGATCAAGACATTGGACCTGAAAATTATATATACATGATTTTTGTATTAATCTGTAGAAATTTTTCCATTGTTAGTGTCTTACTATTATCTATAGTTTCTGTACCATACAATATATTCAACTGCAAAAGAAAGAACAACATTGATCTATACAGCCAAGAGATTTCTGGCATGTTTTCTGCTGTATTCTTTTGATCAGTTTGGAATTGGCAGAGACTATGCTGCTGATCATTTTAGCTAACAGTGTAGAATCTGAATTAGAAATATGCTTAGGTAAGCTGCTCCTTTACCCCACCATGACGTGACTCCTTTCCTGTGCACTCCTTTCCTCTTTGCACTTGATATGATAAAACAGTGTAGTTAGCATTATAAGTATTTTGATATACATGTGACAATAGCGAGAAGTTCTACCATACGTAAATTTAAAAAAAAAAAAACATACTGTAGTACTAGAAAAGCAAATCCTCTGGAAAATTGGCTTTAGCTGCAGTACCTTCAGTGTAAAAAAATCTGTTTTATCAGTCTTCCCTAGTGTGCATAAATGTAAGAACAGTAAAGCTAATTTTAAACCTCAACATTAAGTCCAGATTTCTGATGGCAAATTGTGTAATTTGTTAAACACATTATATTAATTACTACAGCAATATTTGATATTTCCATGTTTCAAATCCTTTATTTGCTGATCTGGATATTAAGTAAAAAAAATCCGGTCACTTGCTAACATAGCACATTTTGCCCAGTTGCAGTGTTATGGAGCAGGCTAGTAGGCTTTACCTTATGAATAAAAATACTTCTATATAGTATTCTTAAGCATAAATCACTAAAATTATATTGCAGACAGAAGCAGAAAACTTTTTGCAACATGTTTAGATAATAGAAAACACCAAATTTATGCAAAAGCAGTAATGCTTGTTGTTCACCTTACATTTTACTGTCAAATCCAGTGTTTATTTTGGAAGTTACCTCTCAGTGTACAGCATAGCACAGAATGAAACAATATGGATGTGGAAATTAGCACAGTAGCAGTCAACTGCACATATACTACAATCTTAACTATTTTTTCTGCTTGCCACTATAGCCATGTCCCTATAAATATGTACAACATATGTACAGAATGACATTAGTTACACTGTCGTCGGGAATATACGGTATATGTCTAGAATGTACTCATGATTAACGTTTCTTAATTTGCTGATCTTTAGTATCACAAAGATAACATTTCACATCATGTCGACTGAGGCATTTATCAAATAATAACTGCTATAAATATCCATGAAACCAATAGAAAAGATGATACACAAATCACGGGCAATACAACAACCCAAGACTGTGGCACTACCATAACTTGCAATAGGTTCTGTGCTGAAATGACCAGCTCTAATGCTTTCCTTTGTCCCTCAGAGGCACCGCTGTGGCCCAAAGAGGTTTTGGAGCCAGTGGTAGTAAGTGAGGGATCACCTCTGGTCCTGGCCTGTAACCCACCCCCAGGCCTTCCCCCACCTAAAACATTCTGGATGAACAGTGGTAAGTCAGCACTTTCCTTCACTCCTTTCAAAGATATAGGGTCAGCATAGCTATAGGGTCAGTGATTTAAAATAAAAAAAAACAATATATATATATATATATATATATATATATATATATATATATATATATATATAAGAGATGCGCCGATAATCAGTATCGGCAATAAAGGCTATTTTTTCCGCAATCGGCTATCGATAGTTTAAAAACATCTGATGATCAGGGCCGATTATATCCTGTCAATAAAAAGAGGGCGGGAAAACACATTGATTTTGTAAAGATAATGTCTCTTGTGTGGAATGATGACAAAACTGCAGTTTGTAAGCTCTGCACTGCTAAAATTTTATACCAGAAGTAGCAGCAGTGAAACAAGTCCACCCCTCCAACAACTTTAACCCACCCCTAAGTGAAACAACTTGTTGAAATGGAAAGAATAAACTTTTTATTTGCAGTTCTTTCAGAATTGTGGAATTAATTATTATTAATTTAAAAGAAGGCATAAAAGGCAGAACTATCAGTATCGGTTATCGTTATCGGCTGAGAAATTCAGTATCATATATATATATATATATATATATATATATATATATATATATATATATATATTATACTACACTGACTATATCAAAGTTATTATATTTGTTATTGAGTTTGATATTTGAATAGTTGGATTATGTTCATAAAATATACATGTACGGTATACTGATGTGGGCAGTAAAAATTATTTTACAGTTAAACAGGACATTGGCTTCAAAATGTATGAGAAACTCTGATATAACTTATAAAAGTCAAATCTTTTTATTTTGCCATGAGATAGACCACTGGCGCACGAGTGTCAGAGTGTAATTCACATTAGTTTCAGAAGCTTTCAGAACCACACACAGGCTTTCATATCTAAAGTATACAGTTGTTGAATATTTTTTCTCATTTTTACCCAGGAATGGGGAATATAGAGCAGGATGCTCGAGTGTCCATGGGACTGAATGGAGATCTTTACTTCTCTAATGTGCTCGCTAAGGATGCTAACACCGACTACAGCTGCAATGCCCGATTTCTCTTCACACACACCATCCAGCAGAAGAATCCTTTTATTCTCAAAGTGCAGACAAGTGAGTATGGGCTGACTCAGGATCAGCTGATTATAGTATATGTGTATATGTGTATCTTATCATAGTGTTGGATTGAAGTGTGTGCATCAGATAATGAATACTGAGGTAGAATGTGGCCATCTATTGATGGTGCGCCATTACTACAGTGCATTGCTCCATGTTGCAGATTGGATACGCTGTCATATTTTAACTTTCACATAGCTAGTGGATGAAGGAACACCTGTGAAAGGTTTTGAGATAATTGTCCATCCAAAAAGATCCATCATGTAGCTATACTCTTACCAGTAAAAATATTTCCTGCCTTTAAAAGTGTGTCAATACATAATTGCACTATTTGAAATATGATGAGGCTGTTTATTGCAAGACTGAGTTTTAAGATGACATGTGGGGTTTTCACTGAAGGCTATTGAGAGTTACTCAGAATTGATTCTATTGATCCAATCAGATCTTAGCACGAGGAATAGTACAGAAGGGGCCCAGCCCCCTCTTCCTGACAGCTGACCTTTGTTTACAGGTTCTTTGCTGGTTCCCAAATTTTCAGACTAGTAAAATAAAAAGACAGGGCTTATTACTCTATTTTGTGTGGAAAGTTTGCTAATTTACTCTGACTTTGATAGTTACCCACTCAGATGTTATGATTAAAAGGAACAGAATCAGGATGAATAAATAGTTTAAAGCAATGTCAGAATACAACAAACTTTCTGGACGTTGATGATCTAATTCTGTCCACAGAGGAACCTTATAATGACACTGTTTACTCTTCAAACGACACTTACATATATGGTGGTGAGTCACAGAAAGGCTATCTACAGCTTCAGCATCTCTTCTCTCTCCCTAACTAGCTCTAACATCAGTTTTCTGTCTTCTAACAGGGCTGGAATTTGTGTCTCTAATAACCATGTGCCAGTATAACATTGTCATGTCACACTTTTTTCCCTGGCAGTCTATTCTGGTTATTATTACAAGAATGTATTTTAGATAGGAGACATGTAGCTGCACCTGTTCTAATTAAGCCACATTTTAGCCAAAAATGTTGAATGTGGTGCTTATCAACTGTCAATGTCTGTTGTGCGGGTGTGAGCACTGGTAGACAAAGTTAAACAAGGTCAATTCCTAATCAGAAACTGAAAACACTAGCCTGGGTCAAAACCAAAATATGGAAGCAGGAAATAAGGCACTGGATATAAGCCTCAGACTTAATGGTAAAAATGCACAATAAGACTTTGCAAGGAAGAACAAAAAAAAACAGGCCAAAAGAACAGAAGCAAACAACCAAAGTAACTAAGGTGAGACACAGAACAGATGAACACATTAGGGTAATCAACCAGTGACAGGACAGGGATGAAGACAGGACTAGAACAGAAACTAAAGCACATGCAGTCAAATCCTAAGAAAACAACATGACAGGATCACTTGTTATACTGGGAAAGAGGGGACAACATGTGATTGTTAAACAAAATAGGAGTATTATGTACAGAGTTGGGTATAACCTGTTTCAAAGTAATGCGTTACTGTAATCTAATTACTTTTTTCTGATAGCGCAATAATGTAACGCATAACATTTTAAATTTATGTAAATTTATGTACAAATTTATTGTTAAGAAAAAAATATTAGGTAAAAATTAATTTAAAAAATAAATCACTTTTGCCCCGAAGATTTTTTCTTTATCTGCGAATTATTCTCCAGCGGTCTGTCACTAACAATGTCAGTAAAATAAGACAGTGGTGTTGTAATTTTATATCTTCAGTCAACAGAGGTTAGACCAATCAGACAGGGGGTTTACAGGAAAATATATGGAAACACGTGTCTTATTGGCTGACAGCTCTCAATTCTGCCAATCGCTAGCTCACACAGTCAGTGTGAGGAAAAATGGACATACGCCAATTTTTTTTAAACCAGTAAAGGGGAAACTGACACTAACATCCTCTGAGCTGAGCAGGAAAACAAGGTGTGTAAATGTCTATATGACTTCCAGTTTCCGTGAACTTGATATGAGCGGAGCATAGAGAGGAAAGATAATATACTTTGCAACCCATACAATGATAGCTTAGCTGTGCCTCCCCTTGGCTAGCGACACCAAATGAGACTAGTAAGAAAAGTTTAATATTTTATTGGTCTGGTAATTCTACAAACAGTCATAACACCTGAGGCCAGTTTTATGATAAATCCAACTTTTTCTGATCATGTCATAAATTGACACGTTAAAATTACTGAAAGAACTATGAGTTTCACTTCGTAGTGTATTTTTGTAGGTTTGATAGGTTTTGAAAGTAACGTGAAAGTAAAGTAATTAGTAATCTGATTCATTTTTATATGCAGTAATCAGTGAAGTAATCAGATTACAATTTTAACGTAGTAATTAGTAATCTGTAGTGGATTAGTTTTTTTGTCACTTACCTAACACTGATTATCTACTATTTCTAGACTAAGGAATCAACCGTCATGATACACAAAATGTGGCACAGCTACAAGTCCAACTTGAACTGCAGTCCTACAAGTTAACAATAAACAAAAGTTTCTACTAATGTAATGTCATGTACCTTTCATAAAATATCCTGTAATTATTACAGTTATTACTGTCCCATAATTATAACAAAACTAATCAAATGAAATTTCAGTTAATGCTAGTTAGTTATCTGACTTAGCAAATGTTAACTTTGTGGGTATGATTAGTTAGCTAGCTAATTTGCTAACTAACATTAATTAGCCAATCTTGTAGTTAGTTGATTTTAGCAAAGTTAGCTAGCATGCTAGTATGTTGAGGTAGCTGACATTACTACAATGATTAAATATTATCCTTAATAGAGAGTAGGGTCACAAGTGTGGTTATTGAAAGAGAATACCTTGTGAGTGTGAAATATTAATTAATTAATTTTTGAGAGTTTGGGTTGGGGATAAGAGGGTTCCACACCTACTCTATGATTAGTCACGCTCAAACAACCCCCTTTCTTCCGGCAACATAGAACTTGATCTTATTCATATACGAATTCCCAACGGGATGTAGATGAATAGAATAGTTAGCTAACAAGCTAATGATTTCACAATAATCTTAAATTTAATGTTAGCTACAATTACAGCTGAGCTGTATAGGACAATGCTATATGCTGTATGAATGCGATACAGTCAGCATACAGTATTGACTGGAGAACATATATTGTAACAGCCACAAAGATCCACTTAGTTTGAGCCACATATCTTTGAACAAGATGAAATAATAGATATTATTATAGATAACATAATAAGATAAAAATCTAAAGGACAAATAATATAATAAAAAATAGAACCAATAATGGTTTTAATGGTTTCAAATATAAATACACTATAAGTATTGTAGTGGGGTTTGTGGCATCACTCAAATGACTTGCAAACACTTCCTGTTAGAATCCACCTTAAATGGGCATATTTCAACCACTAATCATTAAAATCACCATAAACCATTCCACTATTTCCATCATCAAAATTTCTTACTAATTTAAGTTTAGATTTATTACCGTGCAAGAATATAATAATTGCAAAGTGCATGAGTGCAACCAGGAAAATTAACAAATAGACTTTTACAAATTTTGTACTTAAGTGACTAATAAATAAATTTTCTCTATTAAGTCTCCACCATCTTGGAAGTTCTTCCATCAGATCAAGCTCTGCGTTGTCAGAAGAAAGTTGTACAATATGTGTTTGTGACTTCTCATAGGCTAATATCCCTGTGTCACTAACAGGCCTTGACTCAATTATTACAACATGTTATAACCTTGCTTTGTGTGTGTGTGTGTGTGTGTGTGTGTGCTATTCAGTTAATATTAGGGATTCAAGCACAAAGTAATTGTAACTCTATTGGAATTGTTTCTTGTTGTTGTTCTTCTTCTTCTGATTCAATATTAAAATGCAATTGGGAGAAAAAACCCGGTTATTGGTCTGTTTGTCTTTATCTGTGTGTATTCTTTATTAGTAAATTAATTTTCTCCTGTCCCGCAGCACGTAACATTCAAGAATCAACACCTACTTTTCTCTCTCCCTCGGGAATATCCAGCTCCAAGATGGTTCTCCGCGGAGAGGAGCTTCTCTTGGAGTGTATAGCTGCTGGAGTGTGAGTTATTCTGAAGAACACACTCAGTAGTCGGATATGTTGCTGTTCTGGTGTTTAGGTGTAATATTATGCCTTATGACACCTGTGCTTTCTGATCCACACAGTCCAACTCCTAGAATCAAATGGTTTAAGAAAGGAGGGGATTTGCCAGAGAGAAAGGCCAGATTTGAGAACTTCAATAAAACCCTGTCTATAGTGTCTGTGTCAGATGAGGATTCTGGAGACTACATCTGCATGGCCAGTAATAAGATGGGCAGCACCCGCCACACTATCTCCGTTCAGGTTAAAGGTCAGACCCAAAGAAGATACGAGTCTAAACATTTGGCACCTTGGAAACTTATTTATTGTTTGATAGCTTTCTGAAGAGCTTGGCAAGTAATAAAGAGAACCAGAAAAAAAGATATTCACGTGCATGTGTAAGTTTTATGTCTTACCTCCCATAGCTGCTCCATTTTGGCTACATAAGCCATCTAACCTCGTGTTAGCTCCCAATGAGAATGGCCAACTGCAGTGTTTAGCCAGTGGAAACCCCAAACCCAGCATCCAGTGGCTTGTAAATGGAGAGCCGATAGAGAGTGAGTCTGCATTTCAATCCTTATTTTTTTATCCTTACAACACTGTGCTGCCCAACACCTTTTGCCAAATCAAACCTTTTTGTCTGTTTTTTACATTTGAAACTTCAGGTTCACTGGAAAATCCAAGCAGGGAGGTAGTTGGTGATGCAATCATCTTCAGCTCAGTGCAAATTGGCACCAGCGCTGTATACCAGTGCAATGCCTCAAACGAACATGGCTACCTGCTGGCCAATGCTTTTGTCAACATACTGGGTGAGAGATCTATCGAATAACAAAGTGGTTAGATGTTGAATTTAATCCAGTGTTGCAGTAGAGGGAGGACACATTTCAGTGCTAAACTAGAAAATGGAAATGAAAAATACTGTAACTGAGTCATATCAAATGATGTGGCACCCTGGTTATTTACAGATATGGCACCACGGTTACTGGGCCCCAAGAACCAGCTGATTAAGGTGATCGAGAGCAAACAAGCCTTTCTGGATTGTCCTTTTTTTGGCTCACCTTACCCATTTGTGCGGTGGTAAGTTCTACAGAGGTTGTATAATTGTGTAAGGTTGAGATTCAGAATGTACCATGCTAATGGTGTGTGTTCATCTAGGTTTAAGAATGGCCAGGGTATAGCTCCAAATGTTGGGAAGTACAGCTTACATGAAAACGGTACCCTGGAGATCAAGCGAGTTCGACCTGAAGACCAGGGAACTTACACTTTTGTGGCAAGCAACATCTTGGGCAAAGCTGAAGATCAGGTCCGTTTGGAAGTTAAAGGTGAGGAATCTAAAATAAAGTATTACAAAATTGTCCAAATAATAAGGTTTTAATGTCTAGACAAAGTTCTAAAAGTGTGAATTCTGTTCAAATGTTCACGCCACATTGGCTTCTACTTTCAACTCTAAGTACTATTCTTTCAACTCTAAAGACTCTAAAAAACTGTCACGTTAACCAAAGAGTAATATTATTCTGTTTGAGTAAAACAAACAAACAATTAAACTATAAATAAAAAATAAATGACTAAAAGTAGAATAATATTTCAATAAATAAAACTTTATATGCTTGGCCCAATTTCTCCAATAAATGAAATTGATAATGTTTTGAATCAAAAATAGATCTGAGAAAAACAAGGTGATATTTTATGTGCCTCTTTTTATTGTTTTTTTTTTTTTTTTATATGTGAGATTAAGGCAATATTTGAGATTTTTTAAAATAACTCTTTCAATGCCATTGCTATACAATCAAAAGAGGTAGGTTAAGGGTATAACTAAATGTTTATTGCTTACTTTTGTTTTTTTCCTTTCAGAGCCGACGCGAATTGTCCGAGTTCCAGAGGACCTCTCTGCCAACAGAGGAAGCGTGGCTCGTTTTGATTGCAAGATTAAACACGATTCCACACTCCCCATTACGGTCACCTGGCTCAAAAACGACAAGCCCCTCCATTTTGCTTGGCTGTACGCAATACGCACTACACCACTCATCACACTATTCCATTGTGCCTGCATTACCACCACACTTAGTTCATACTGATTTATCTAATCTAATTTTAAATCTAACTGAAAATGTGTGCTGCACTTAGGAGCAAGTTTAAGAAGGAGGAGGACGCGTTATCCTTTAGCAACATCCAGCCTGATGATGAGGGAACATACACTTGCACAGTTACCACAGAGTTAGACCAGGACTCTGCCTCGGCCCGCCTTACTGTTTTAGGTACACACACACACACACACACACACACACACACAGTTACAGAATTAAAGCAAAGTTTGGCTTGTTTCTGTGTTAGCTCTCATTGCTGACCATTTTAACACATTACTTATTATCTTATTGCTTATTACGTAGGATATTGTCATGTAGCTAAAATATGCCAATATTTACACTCTTTTAACTAGCTGCATCTAAGTAATAGTTTTCTCTTAATATTTATTTTCCTTTAGTTAAATCATGTTGGTGACCTGTAGATGCCATTGTAATTCCATAGAATGTATGTCTGTAATGTTTCTTCTTTCATCTTAGCTTTTACTTGATATGTATCTGTATAGTTTCTTTTTTTTTCTAAGCTCACTAGCGTAGAGACTGTATATAAAGATTTAGTTGTTTTACTAATAGACCTACTAACCCATAACATTTCACCTTTGACCTCACAGAGGATGAATCCCTAGCTCCCTCTAAAACTAGTGCTGTAGCAGGTAACATTTCTTCTTCTTTCTCCTCCTCTAAAAGTTTTTTGTTATTGTTGATTTATTTTTGTTTATTTGTTTTTGAGACTGAATGGCTGTATGATTGTCAGACTGACTTTTCTCACTGTGCTCTATATTCAGTTTACATTTCTAAAGCAGAATATTACGTTTAAAGTATATCTAGCCACTAAATTTCATCCGAAACCTACTTTTGCATACTAGCAGTACAATTTTTGGCTTAACTTCACACAATTGCTATCGAAATACTCAAGTGAGTCTGAACCTCAGTTATATTTTTAAACAATGCCAATAAATACTTCCTTGGCAGAGCTTGGCTTACTCAAACAGCTTTAAATCATGATTGGTGTGATGGATTTACAAACATTCTAAACTTAAAAGCTCATGTTCAGATGATGTATCAATGTGGGCAGTATAACATTCAAATGAATAGATAAATAAATAGCATATATATATATATATATATATATATATATATATATATATATATATATATATATATATATATACACATACACACACACACATGTATACATAATCAATTACATACATTTGGACACTGACAAAATTGTTGTTGTTTTAGCTACCTCCCACGGTATATAGGAGTTGAAGTAATAAATATGTTCTCAAAGTGCAGACTTTCAGCTTTAATTTGAGACTATTGACATCCAAATCAGGTGAATGGTGTAGGAATTACTGCATGTTTTATTTGTGGTCCTCCACTTTTGCCTTGCACCTCCGGGGTTGGGTGTTCAAGTACCTCCCTCCATTTGCCTGTTCTCCCCAACCTTCGGGGTTTTCCTCCGGATACTCTGGTTTGAAATGAACTTTTCCATGATATTCTAATTTTTTGAGATGGCCTGTTATTACCTACTAATATGGATGCTAACAAGCATTATAAATTTTATTGTATTTTTTCCAGAGCACTGAAAGTTTTGACAAGATGTTACAATAGCTTTCAGCTGGGTCTTACACAGGCCACACACAGAGCTGATTAATATTGTAGATTCATGTTTTGTTTTTGTTTTTTTCACATTTTTTGACTTCTTTGTACTGCTTTATATCATTATTTGACCTGGTATTTTCACATCTGCTTTATATTTGCAAATTTTGCCTATAGCTATCTTTCTGTCTAAATTTCTATCTAAATCTGTCTTTCTATGAGATAACCCAGAAAATGTGCATGTGCAAGGAGATGCCACTTTATAGCACTGATTGATTGATTTACTGATTTATTTATTTATTTATTTACGAGCAACATATAAGGTTATCAAACCGATCAACGTGGCTGGTGAGTTTTGATAGCTTTTGGCAGTTGAATAAGTGTTAATTTCAAGCTATGCTTATTGGTAATAATAATTCAGATGCTGACTTTATTAACAGTACCCTTTGGAAAGACGACATAGAATGCAAAAATGTGATATTATTGCTCACATTTGTCCTGTGTTTTTTCCAGCTGTTCCTGATCCTCCTCAGGATCTGGAGTTGTCTGATCTATCAGCACGCTCTGTCCGGCTCACTTGGATCCCTGGCAATGAGAACAACAGTCCTGTTACAAGTACAATTCCATCATTACTCCTCACACACAAATACAGAATTATTTAATGTGAATATTCAGATATTACTTGAATATCTAACATTCTAAGAATTTATAAACTAGCAAATAGTTGTAGAATTTGTTATGCCCCATCTTTGCAGAATTCCTTGTTCAGTATGAAGAGAACCGGTGGAGACCAGGCGAATGGCAAAATCTGTCCAGTTACGCAGGTGATCAGAACTCTGTGAACCTGAATCTGTCTCCGTTTGTGAACTACCAGTTCAGAGTGATCGCCATCAACAGTGTTGGTCTGAGCCGACCAAGCCAGCCATCAGCCCGCTACCAGACCAGCGGAGCACGTAAGTGACCGTGGGCGAGAAAATATTACTGTTCCTGCTCTACTGACTACAACGTCATATTTATTCCTCAATATGTTTGTCAAATACAGTATATTCAAGAGACTGACTTTCATATTTCAACAATATTTACAGATGCACAAAAAACCTTAATATACTTATTGTGGTTAGGTGTGCGTGAGCATTGAGCAGATAGTATATGATGGTCATGTGATGAGGACAGAAATAATTTTGAACACATATTTTAACCATTTAAATTCACAGGAGCTGTTGGTGAATCCAGATTTATATCGTTTATATAGTTTTATAGATAGATTTTTATAGATTTATATAGTTCTTAAAATTATTTATATTATTTATCAAACTTATCATAGTTACTAAATACTGTGTGACTTAAAATGAAATAAGGTGAGGTTGAGATGACGTTTTGGGGGGTTTAAAATGACCTAATATGATCTCTAATACGATTATGTAGTGAAAGATTTTGAGAAATTAATTAAAAGAAATTGCACAAAGTATTAATAGGATGTTAATGTGAAGCTTTCTGTTTTTTAGCTCCTTATGTTTATCCCAATGGCCTTAAAGGGTGGGGTACCAAGAAAACCAACATGGAGATCACTTGGCAGGTGACTACTGATGTAATGTCTTTCTAGTTTAACCCTCATCTTCTGTTTGTCTCATTAAAACACACCATCTATTTTGATTTTTATAGCAAACTGGAGAAAGCTCATCCTTTATTCAATATCTTTGATGTGCCTATGTATCTCACAGTCATTAGCAACAGTTTCATTGTTAATGGAAATAGACACACAAAATACCGTTTTTAGGGGATACTCTTTATAGTAGTTTTGGGTACATTACATTCCTTTGCCACAGGTATTTGTCCAAAACGACTTAATAGAATAGAATTAAAGTATCTAGTCTTTTTACTAGCTGACAATGATACATATGCCACAAAACTAACAAAGGACCAGAAACAAGTGCACAATAGCTGTAGCAAATTTCTGACTTTGCTCCACTTTGGTCAGAATTGTATTCTCTGTTAAATTGATTTATTTTTATACAAAGAAACTTCCAGGAAGTGACTGCAATAAATATTGTAAATGCAGTAAACGTTTTTGGAGAAACAGGATTGTTTGGACAAAAATCCTTCCTAAGCTGTGCAAACAAATTGTTTGTAAAGCTGTAAAAGGTGAAACCAGTGGACTTTTGCCAAAACATCCTGTTTCTACAGAAAATTTGTGTCTGTCACTTAACTTTTATAATACCTATATAAATATGTAACTAGGCTTAGCTATTTCCTGCAGTGCCTCTTTCTTTAAACTAATATATGCATCTATGATCACAGCCCCTTCTTGATAACCAAAGGAATGGGCCTGATCTACGTTATGTGGTCTCATGGAGGAGGAAGGACTTGGAGGAGGAGTGGAATAACATCACCACTACCAATACAAAGCATGTGGTTGGTGATACAGACACTTATGTCCCCTATGAGATCAAGATCCAGGCAGTCAATGACTTTGGTGCAGGCCCTGAGTCAAACATAGTGATTGGCTACTCAGGGGAGGACAGTAAGTACCTGCATTTTAATTATGTTATCCTCTATGTGCTTGGAATACCATATGCTTCACTTTTTGCACTTTTCTGTCAGGGCCCACGGAGGCACCTGGAGACCTCAGGGTGACAAAGACAAACAGCAATAAAGTGAATGTAAACTGGAGCCCTGTCGAGGCCAAATCCATTAATGGAGAGTTTAAAGAGTACAGGGTGAGTTCTTACCTTCCTTACTGTCATTCATGAAGTGGATATGATCTCCATATTCATTGTACTAGAGCTAAAAAAAAAAAAGAGTGTTCAACACTGCTACTTTAAAATCTGTCACATCTGTGTTAAAGATGTCACAGATATGATATTGTACATATCAGACATGTTCACAAGTCCCCGAGGTCCAAGTCCAAGTCAAGTTTCAAGTCTTTGAGGTGGAGTCCAAATAAAGTCTCAAGTCGTTGAGGTCCAAGTCCAAGTCAAGTCTGAAGTCTTTGTTCTGTTTTTAGCAATAGTTCTTTCACTTTATCATCCACTGTGAGGCTAAAAGGTGTGGCGCTCAAAAATAATGGTCACTCGGAACTCAATTTTTAAGTCATTTTTAATGGAAATTCAATATGAAGCAATCTTACAGCATGACTAGCTTCATTACTCTCCCTTCAAAATGCTCTTTGGAGTATGGTGACGAGATGCAAACGGACCAAATGTGTGACATGTAGTAAGTTTGTGTGGGAAAATGTGGGACATATTTCCGGCACCCAAAGGCCTACCATTTTGATGTCTATCTAAATTAATAAGAAACATGTACACTCAGCCAATTTATATTTATTAATATTTATGTATTTTGTATCAAACAATGCAACAAAGAGAAACATTACTGCATAAAAAAAAATAAGTGGGAGGGAAAAAGGATTTCTATGGCTTGACCTCACGTGTGCCTAGTTTGAGTGAAAGCTGACAGCCCTGTGATGACAGGCTTCAATACTTTCTTCATAGCAGTTGGATGAATGTCAGATTTGGCCTGATGCAACTAATGTTTTCCGTCTATTTCAGTTTATAACCTACTGAAATATTATTGTAGAAACATGAGACAAAATAACTAAAACCTTAGTGTAACACTTTCCCAGATTCGGGTAGGGAATAAGGAAGCTGGAGACAGCGGTTTTATTTTATAGACACACACGCACACACATGGCTCTGTGCTAGTTGGCTCTCGCTGTCTTTCGAGGCACCTGTCTCTCCTGTTTTTATTCTCACCTTTGCTCACTGCAACACAGAACATTCATTATTATAATTCCCTGCAGGTATGCAATCCTTACCGTTCACCTCCAGTGACTCCGCCCTGCATTCACAATACGGTGCTCGAGCATGCCCCCGCTTCCACACTTAGTCTGTTCAAAGTTTTTATTGCCAATCAAAATGCAGGACATCATCTCAAGTTGCAAGATGCGGGACATACTGATAGAGAATGAATGAATGAGGAATGAATAGAAAAATGTGGTGTTTGACGCTGTCATGTGGGGTTGTAAAGAGAGAATGTTGGTTTGGGAATGCCAAACCAAAATGATTCGTGTTTTTCTCGAGTCTCTGTCTTCAAGTCCATGTCTAGTCTCAAATCAGTTGTTTGCAAATCTCTAGTCAGTTGTTCAGCACATTCACTGGTGCATATATATATTCTGGATAACATACCACAGTGAAATTTTTTTTAATAAAAATTATTATAATAATGTAAAAGCTAACATATTCTTTATTTTCATTTTAAAGGTATAAGAGATGTTTTATTTATGTTTTACTGTTTTGTTTTAATGGAAACATTAATATTGTTTACATATTCATTTTATTGCATTTGTCATAAATAAGTATTAGAATGGAATGGAATTACAGTTATTTTATCATAAATTTCCTAATTTTGCACACATCTGCATTGTTATATTTATGGTGTTTTTTTTTGTTTTATTATGTTGATGGCTATACATTTCTTCCTGTAGGTTAGTATGGGTATAGTAATTTTAAGTGAAGAGCTTCAGCTAAAAAAAAAAAATCACTCAATAAAAAAAGAAATAAAATGCTCATTGTGGTCTGTTAGCATAAGCTTGTTTGCATTATAAATTAGTGAACAGTTATTATATTTAGATACATCTATACAATATATATTATATTTTTCCATTTTTTTGTATCAGGAAAGATAAAGTTTTGTGCCACCTCTAATCAAAGCATGTATCTTTCTGACGTGGCTCAAGGCCTACTGTACCTGTTCAAGCTTGATTAATGTCTAATGAGTGCATTTAATGTGGCAGTGTGCACAATAAATTTCTATATATGTGAATAAGGCCTATAATCTTTATTCACTTTACTTGTCGACTCTTTTAGCTATATTACTGGAGGGAGGCCAGCCTGGTGAAAGACTTGAAGGTGAATAAGGACAAGAAAACAAAAGGTTTCTTCAGCGATGTGTCTCAGAACAGTGGCGTCCTAATGGACCTCGTCCCTTATAGCAAATACAAGATGTACATGGTTGTGGCCAACAACAAATTTGAGGGACCACACAGCAACACTGTGGAGTTTCAGACCAAGGAAGGCTGTAGGACATTTCTTGTTACTTACTTTCCCTTTATTTGACTTGGTTTTTATTTGTTTTTAAAATGAAAGGACTGAATAACCAATTGCCTAAAACGTCACTGAAGTATTTGTCGTACGGCAGTAATGTCTAATATTATCTTGAATCCTAAATTTTACAAATGAATAATGAAATATTTTCTGACTGTTCAATAGTGCCTGGCGCTCCAAAGTTCTTCAGGATTGTCCAGAGGAACGCCACCACCATTCGCCTAGAATGGAATAAGCCTCTGGAGCCGAATGGCATTCTGATCGGATACACGCTCCAATACAAGACAGGTTTGCTCACTTGTAATCTGAAAAGTCAGTGATGTCCAGGAAAAGTTTGTGTTATTGACTGTTCCACTGTATGACCGGTGTTTTGGTTACATGGTGATTTTTGTTTAATGGTGTACTTAATTGTGCCAATTGCAATATGGCCTAATTACTATTGTTATAAGTTAAATAACTTAAATATTATTATAAGTTTAAATAAGTACTTGTCTTTATTAGCAAGCTCAAAAATTTGCATCACTGTTGAGGATCTAATTATTTTATTTGATGGCATCTAGAGAAAGTTTCTATGTTCCGGTGCACTTCCAATGCAAGTACGCTGTGCACCCATACACCCGTCTTTTGTTTGTTTTGTCTTGTGCCATGTGTGGATTATTTTGCTTTTTGGTATCCCAACGTTTTCAGTTTTGGACTCTTGGATACCTTTGTGTTTTTTCTCGCTGCTTGATGCTTGTTTGGCTGTCGGCCTGCTGCGAGCTCTCTCCCCATTCTGTCCACCACTTCCACCTAGGCTGGTGAGTGAGTTAATGCTCTCTGCATCAGTTGTGCGGATTGTTTACTGCTTACTGTTTGGATGGGTTGCCATCCTCTTGGTGAGCTGTATATTGGTGATGTGATAGTCGGGGGCTGGCTAACGTGATATCACTGGTGGTCCTCATCATATCTGTCAGTGTAAATATGCCTCGGGCAGATGCTCCCTTTCTGCTCCTATTCTGCATCATTTTTGGTGATAAAACTAAAATGGAGATTGGATACTCACCATCCCAACTCAGGGCTCTAAAGTGCCTTCTGCGTCTTGATTCTGTGACATATGAGTACTGTCAGAAGCTTGGGATTACTCATCATCCACGATACATACACCGCTGACCCAGAGTATCCCTGGTGAGAGTAACACTCACTGCTCAACTCCTGGTACTATCCCATGCATCTGGTCTAACAACAGGGCCCAGCTTAAGTCCAAGTCACCATCTTCTGACTGCAGGATGTGCCGATCACTGATCAATCTCAATGTAACTTGTCGATCAACCCGATGCTTGACATTGTCATTTTGCTCTTCTGAACTGCTGCTCCATCTCTTATAAAGCCTCATACCTCAATGAAATAATCTCTGACAAAAACCTTGATATGTTACTACTCGTTGAAACCTGGCAAGTACCCAGTGATTACGTGCTGCTGAACCTACTTACATCACTTGGCTATAGACACATGTCTAGACCGTGACTACATGGCAAGGGGGGGTGGCCTTGCTGTTATCCGTTGAAATGATTTGCATCTCACCCAACTTGACTTTCACAACACTAATACATTCAAATATATGGTACTGAAGGCTGATTTTCATTGTCCTCTCACAATTATTCTACTGTATCGTCCTCCTAAGGTTCAATCAGATTTTTCTTCAGAACTCGGTGAACTGCTAACTCTTGCCTGCACTTCGTCATCACGTGTCCTCCTGCTTGGTGACTTTAACATTCATGTGGATACAGTGCGCTCTAACTCATCTCAACTATTGTCTGTTTTTGACTGTTTCAATTTGACTCTACATGTGACTTTTTCTACTCACACTCATGGTCATACTCTTGATTTAATCTGTACATCTGGGTCTGATATTGCTTCAATCTCCTCTTTTGACACCGGCATCTCTGATCATAAGCTCATTGAATTTAGTCTCAGTCTACCTGCTCAAAAGAAATGCAATAACACAATGATATCCTATCGACACCTAAAATCTGTTGATGCCACATTATTCTCTGCTTCCATAGCTTCCTTTACAATTTCTGATGTTTTTGATATCTCCTGTCCTTCAATGATACTCTCAAAATACCACTCTGTTATGTCTGATATTTTGCATAAGCATCCTCCTATTAAGACTAGGCCTGTCCCCTCCTCCCACACTTCCCCATGGTATACACCTGAGTTCCGGGCCTTAAAAGTCATTTGCAAACAGCTTGAGCGGCTTTACAGGAAAACTGATCTTAAAGTTTACCATCTAGCTCTCACTGATCACATCAACACATACAAAATTGCGATCTAATTACATTTCCACAATGATCAATAAAGCAAGCAATAGGACTAAGGTTTTGTTTGACACAATCAATAAGCTCACCAAACCCCCAGCTCACGATGTTCACGCATCTGAAGAGTTTTGTTGCTCTTTCTTGAATTATTAACAAGAAAAATTGAATGCTGCTTGCCAGTGCTTTAGAGTCAAGACCTCCGATCTTAGTTTTCTGCCTGATCACTCTTATCAACAATTGTCTAGTTTTACTCCTACGAACCCCTCTTCTGTCACTGACACACTAACACTGAAATCCAGTTCTTCATCTTGCCAACTTGATCCTGCTCCAACATTTCTTCACAAACACTTTCATTCTGTCCTCTCTGCACCTATTTCTCACTTCATAAAGAGATCTTTAGCTTCTGCGTCTATCCTAGTACCACTTGAATCTAATTCTTAAAAAGCCTGACTTGGACCCTACTGTTCTTTCTAATTTTCACCCTATCTCTAACTTACCGTTCATTTCTAAAATACTGGAAAGTACTGTTGCCTCCCAGCTCCAATCATTCCTTGCTCAAAATAATTTTTTGGACCCCTTTCAGTCTGGCTTTTGTCCTTTTCATAGTAACGAAACTGTCCTCGTAAGGGTTGTCAATGACCTATTACTTTCTCGCCACTCTGGTTCTCTTTCTATTCTTCTTTTACTCGATCTTAGTTTTGCTTTTGATACTGTCTGTCATGACTTCCTTCTCTCCTGCTTCTCAGATATTGGTGTCATTTGTGCTGCTCATTCCTGGCTTACTTCTTATCTCACAGATAGACAGTTCTACATTTCTATGCAGGATTATAAGTTGCCTACTGTAGCTCTAAAATGAGGTGTCCCTCAGGGATCAGTTCTTGGACCTACTATTTATTATATATATATAATGCCATTGGGTCAACTTATTCGCCACCATGGTTTCAGTTACCACAGTTATGCTGATGACATTCAAATCTATACAGCTTGTAGATCTGCTCCCACTCTCCAGACTGGTCCACTATCAGCATGTGTCAGTGAAATAAAAGGATGGCTTAACTCCAATTTTTTAAAACTTAACATGGACAAAACTGAGATCATTATTACTGGAACACCAGCACTTACTAAAAGTATCCTTTATGACCTTACTTGTGACACTCTCTTACTTATTGATAGCACTCTCATTAAACCACCTAGTACTGTAAAAAATTTTAGGCATCATCTTTGGTCCATACCTCATCTTTGAAGCTCACATAAACTCTGTTTCTAAACTTGGTTTCTTTCACCTTTGTTGCGTTGCTTGCCTCTGTCCCTTCATTAGCCTCAAAAACACTGAAACACTGGTTCATGCATTTATATCCTTGCATCTTGACTATTGCAATGCTCTCTTCATTGGTCTACCTGCTAATTCTATTGCTAGGTTGCAATATATTCAAAACTCTGCCATTAGACTTCTCACACATACAAGCATTCAGCTCACATTACTCCAATCCTGTCTGAACTGCATTGTCTACCGGTTTCATTTCGCATTACATATAAAATAATCCTGCTCACATTTAAATCACTTCACAGTTTGGCACCTTTCTATCTTGGTGAAGGAAGGATTCTCCCCTGCAACCTGATCCGCTCTCTCAGGCCCACTGGGCTCAGACTTCTCTCTGTCCCTAGATTTTGTCCCTCTACCATGGGTCTTTTAGTGTTGTAGCACCTAAAATCTGGAATTCACTCCCTCTGACTCTTCGCAGCATCACATCCATCTCAGAGTTCAAATCCCAAATAAAAACTTGTCCGTTTTCTCAATGTTATCTGTCCTAATCTGTTACTATACATTTTCTCAGTGAATGTACTATCTGTACTATGTATTTCATTTTCTGTATTTGATTGCTCATTGCTTTTCACATTTTGTGTTTGTCCATGATTGTTCATTGTTTATGTATCATTATATTACTACTGTAAAGCATCCTTGAGCTCAGGAAAAGCACTATATAAATTAAACATATTATTATTATTTTTTTAATGACTCAAAATCATCAGCACATTTACCTGATTACTTTATTAACTTCAAACTCTCAAGCAGTCAATCTATCCCAAGATATAAAACACAAAATATCCATCTTTCACAGACATAACAATAACATAATTTTCACATTTATAAGCCTTGGTGGTTTCTTAATTTAGAAGTAAGGATGTGCGAAGTAAGGAACTTTTGCTACGCTCACCTAAAAATAATTCAGACTTGACAAATGACATGGTTGCACCAATTTTGTCAAAACTGTCAAATTACCTTTTGTAATTTGTAGTGAATGGGACAGAGGAGGGCAAGCTACAGGTCCTGAGTTTCTTCCCTAATGAGACAGAGTACACCATGCGCCTGCCTGACCGCTTTACCCGCTACAAGTTCTACCTGTCTGCTCGGACACAGGTCGGCTCTGGTGAGGTCTATGCTGAAGAATCGCCTCACTTTGCCAATGAAGGTGAGCTATCACACATACAGCATATGCAACTTACTATGTGTTGTGAGTGTGGAATGACAAATCCTTGTTATTAAAGGCAGCAAACTTGGGATGTTATTTCTCATGAGTTAGTGGGAGCTTTAAGAAAGTACAGCCTGCACAAGAATCAAATTACAAATCGTTCTGTAATCACATTTTGTATAATGTTTTCTACTTTATTCTGTAATGTAGAACATGCTTGATTATTAACAGTTTCTCAGTGACAAAAAAAGAAAATCCATGTTCCTACACTACTTTTTACATTTTAAGAAACTAATCCTACTAAGAAAATGTTTTAAATTTCAGTACTGGAACACAGACTCACTGTTACAGACTCACATTCATAAAAGTGAGTGCATTAGCATGTGTAATTTGAGAATTAGATAAGAGCAGGAAAAGCGTGAAAGAGATCTCTCTCGAGGCAGCTTTGCTCTCATTTTCACTGAACAGAAGCTTGTTTTGTAATACTAAAACAATATAAAGAATGCCTTTCACTGAACGCTAACGTCATCTAGGTCAGCTCAGGTCAATCACCATTGTTGACTGTTGTTAGGGTCAATGAATGGACAGCTGCTGAGAGCACAATACCCCAGCATTCTTTTCTGTAGTTCTGTCTGTCATTTTCCTGTCTTTTTGTGAGAATCCTCTCTTTCTCTCTCTTTTTGTGTCCTTTCCGTTTTGTGTTGCTTGCCTCTTGACTTCTGTGTTTTCTTAGTATGCTCTGACCTGTCCCCTTCCTCCTTCCTCTCTTGTCTGTCTCTCCTTCGGTGTGAAAAGAAGACTTTATGACTTCAGGTACTGACCCTACAGGTGTAGGTAATGAGGAATGGCCTGTCAATTTGCCTGTCTGTCTTTCTGTTTGTCTACCTGATTCCCTTCTGGCACAGTGCAGTTGTAACCAGATAACAAGGAAAATCCTGACCTATTTTACAAATTTTGCTTGCTTTATTCACAGTACATCAACACCACTATGGCTGTAGAATCACAGCACTCTTTGGGCTGTATTCATAGCTGATGATGCTGAAGTTCAAAAATTTACCAATAAATACGAGGAGAAAGTACAGACACCTGCCATACAGGAGCTTAAAATTAATTTGCCTTCAAGTTGCCAGGTTTTTCTAAAATACATGTATCAGAACTGTTAAGCTGTGAAAAGCCCAGATTGATAAAGCATACCGCACTTTAAATATCCTGTCAAATGCAACATTATGTAGAATAAAATGGATTAATCTAAAAAAGAATAATTCATTGAATAATTAATAAATTAGGCTTAGTGGTTGGCACGTTGGCCTCGCACCTCAAGGGTCGGTGGTTCGATTCTCACCTCCATCCTGTGTGCGCAGAGTTTGCATGTTCTCCCCGTGCCTTGGGGGTTTCCTCCAGGTACTCCGCTTTCCTCCCGCAGTCTAAAGACATGCGCTGTAGGTTGATTGGCACCTCTAAACTGTCCATAGTGTGTGAATGGGTGTGTGAGTGTGTGTGTGTGCGATTTTGCCTTGCTATGGGTTGGCACTAGGGCTGCAGCAACTAATCAATAAAATCGATAATAATCGATAATTAAATTAATCTACAACGAATTTCATTATGCATTATTTTGCTCTGTGACATCACTGTGGATAACCAGCCGTCAGTGACACCACTTCACAATTGTGAACAACGCATTTGTAGATATTTAGAAACAAAAGTAATTGTGTTTTTATGAGAGCAGTAACTGTAATGGGGTTATAACATGCAATTGTATATAAATGTAAGAAATGTCATATATTTACAGAATAAAGTAACATGTTCAGGTGTTCAGATGAGTGAATGTGTGTTACTGCAGAACATTCAACCTCTTACCAGTGAACACTTTTTATTTTTTAAGCATTTTTATTATAGTGATTTAACTTCTGCTTTAAAGCTTGTGGACAATCAGTTGGTTTTTTTTTTTGTTTTCAAAATACAATGTTAAAATAAAAATAAAATCCTTTGCACAATGTATAGCACAGCCCACATAGATACATTGAATACCTTTTTCATAGCCTTCAATTTGCACCATGTTTGAAGGACAACATGAATGTGAAATAGCATGTTTTTTCGAAAAAATACAGAAAAAAAAAATTCGAAAAACTAATCGATTATTCAAAGAAATAATTGACAGATTAATCAATTATCAAAATAATCATTAGTTGCAGCCCTAGTTGCTACCATGTCCAGGGTGTCCCCCACCTTGTGCCCCAAGTTCCCAGGGATAGGCTCCAGGCTCCCTGCAGCCCTGTCTAGGATAAGTGATACAGAAAATGGATGGATGGATTTACTATGAAATAATGGACAAAACACCAGACAAAGAAACCTTAGTGTTTTACATGATGAACCAGCAGAGATATCAAATGAGCATGCAGTAATGTTTGATACCAACAATGCTAGAACGCATTAAGCTGGTGTGAGCTATAACAGAAGTGTGATTATAAGAATGTTGTTCATAATTATCAATACCTTGATTCAATATTATTTGTATAGCACTTTTAACAATGGGCATTGTCAAAAGCTGCGTTTTGGAACTCCAGATATAAATTCAGATCTTAGAGGCTACAACGGCAAGGAAATACTCCCTGATAAAGGATAAGGAACAAATCTTGAGTTTGAGTTTGAATTGCAGGTTGAAATATTGTAGTTACAATGTATTGTCAGACAGTGGTGCTGTGTACTTAAGTTTAACATAATGGAAAATAGTGAATAACCGAGATACTTCTCTTTTTTAGGCCAAAACCAAATATAGATCATTCTGAGATGTGTGTAGTTTCAGGATTAATTCAGCGTTAAACTAATCTCTGAATACAGTCCATTATGCTTAACTCATCCAAGACATGGGTATGAAAAATGCTGATGATTTACACAGTGAGGTGTACATGTTGGTGTGACACAGTGGCCCACATCAACATGTACACTTTAATGAAGTGGTCTTAACTGCACTGGCTATTGTAGTGGCTATCTTTCAGTTTGTGTTTTTGTCTATATCACTATGTGCTTTCAGGGATGGGACACATTCACTGCAATGTTGTTACCACTTACTGACACAATGCTTTTTTAGATAAATGGTGTTATGTTAATCAGTGAGGCTGTTTTTATTAGGATGTAGCCTATATATGTTTATAGGTTCTAGATTTATTAACTTCTTACTTTTAATTTCTTATCAGTTGACCACTGATCCCTGAGAGCACCGTTATCATGGAGTCCCTTATTGTCACATGCCTCATGTGGCCTATCACAGCATGTTCTTCTCATTTCACAGTTAAGCATGCAGAAAACTGATGCCTTCATGAATGAGTGGTTCTTAAAGGGTTTTACATTGTGACATGACTGTTTGAGAAACAGAGAGCTGTTGGATATTGCTCCTGAGCTAAGGGTCTCCAGCAATTGTATACAACCACAAATACCATGTAGGAGTATTTAAGGTTTAATGCTATTTTGAAAGACTCAAATCTTACTCATTCAGTAAATTGCTTTGCTTCAAAGGCTTTGAAGATCGTCATCATAATGTCTGAGCATGCTTCCTACAACTTCCTTTAAGTAAGAAGTTTAGGAGTCATTCACTGCTTAATCCATGTACCACCAATGCTTGCGCTTTTCATTTTGATCTCTGCTCTTACAGTTAGGTCTATCTTTTGTTACTCCAGGGTATCTTACAGGTAAGAATGCACTGAGCTGCTTGCTGACTGGCCATTGGGAATGCAGAGCCCACATCCACTGTATTTTTTAGAAAGCATAATGATTTGGTAAATAGTACTGTCACTGAGTTCAGAAGGACATCCTCTGATAGGCATAACCTTGGTGGTTATGTAGTTTTGTATCGCGGCTGTTCTTAACTGTCATGCATATTTCACGTTTTGCCTGCTGATCAGCTCTAATGAGATGTCAGAATTTGACATGAGCTTTGCTTTAATGCTTATTCTCTGTGGCTGCGTTTGCAAGGATAAATAAAGGGAAATGTGTGGTTGCATTATTTTGAGGGATTTCACTAAGTGAAGATGTGAAAGAGTAAGGCTGTCTATTCTCTTTTCAGTCATGTGTGATATTTTTGTTAATGTTGTGTACAAAGATGCTCAGCCCCCTTCTGAATGGTTGCAATATGGTACGGTTTATGGTGGTGGACATGTTTTCCTTGATGGATTTTCCACAACTATATTATCTAATGAGGCATGAAATTTAAACACTACAACCACTTGGAGGCAGTGTTGCATGAGTTCTAGTGATAGTCAAACAACCAAAATGAAGTTATTCTTGTGTCTGCCACATATGCATGGCTGCCCTCAGCAGCCATGCATTATTATTTTTTCTTTCTTATTTTCTCATGATCACAACTTAATTTTTCTGTGTACTCGACATAACATTTTTTTTTGTTCTAGAGGCAACAAAAGCTTAGCACAATAACACAGCATCATGTAGGAACAGATTAATTTTGACTTTAATCAGGGACACACTCAAGCTAAAATAGCTCTGTCTGCCAGTGACTGACAACTTCCACATTAGTGTGCGACACTTGAGAAGCAGGACACCCCTCTCAGAATGTGGAGATAAAGTCCATGTCTACAGGTCCTCGGTAGCCACACCTGATATTTTATTTAGTGAATTCCAGCTCTTTTTACTAAGCCAGATCATTTGGCTCAGCTCAGCAATAAGAGCCGGCTCTATTGGCTCCCAAACGGCGCTTCATTTAGTACCACTTCTGGCTTTTATAATTCATCCATATTTAGCAATATTGTGACCTAATATTAGTATATGTGCATATATATCACTCAAACTATTCAATGTAATTATACTAAACCTTTAATTGTACATAAAATCAAACACTATTACACATGTGTATTGAACGTATTATTTATATTGAACTATCCAAAACACAAACCATTCCAAACAAATCACATTCACTGCACTGTTGGATGTACAATTCTAATTTGCCCATGAAGGTTGTCAGTAGAACCAGCCCCATATGATATTTTTACCTTAAAAATTCGACATTCTGCCTTTATGTTATCTATGTCATTAAAATGCATGCATTAAATGTATTAAAATGGAGAATGTTATCTTATGTGATTTGTCAACACAACATTCAGTCAGTGCATGGAGTGCGTGTGGCCGAGCAGTGTGGCGAAAAGATCATCCTATTATTCTGTCTTGTATTAATTAAAAAAAAAACTAAATCAGCTTTCAGACGGGAGGTGGCTTAGAGCCTCCTTTACTTAAAGGAGCTGGCTCATAAGAGCCGACTCGTTCGCGAACGACACATCACTAATTTGATGTTTCTTTTCTTTCAGAAGACACTCATGCAACGCTAACTTTAGGAACATTTGTCTTTTTCGTTTTGATCATTTTCAGTTACAGGCCTGTAGGGACCCCCTACTCACCTTTATGAAAAAATAGCAATATTACTGTCTAATATGTTGACCAGTATTTCTATTGAGATTCTATTTGCTATTAGCCTTTGATCATAAAAAAATTTCAGTGGTCAGAAAAAGATTCAAATGCACTAAATATATATTAAAATATATTGTATTCAGTACAGTATATTATATTCACTGATTACAGTATAGATTAAAACGTAGATAGGCTATTATATACTGCTTGTTGATCATGCATAGAGAATAAATAAATAACAGTGAGGAATATTCTCAACACAGGTTATGTATAGTGGTGCTTGAAAATTTGTGAATTTTAGAATTTTCTATATTTCTGCATAAAAATGACCTAAAACAACATCAGATTTTAGTTCTAAAAGTAGGCAAAGTGAACAGAATTAAATAAATGAGGCAAAAATGTTATACTGGTTTGTTTATTTATTAAGGAAAATCATCCCAATATTACATATCTGTGAACCTCTAGGATTAGCAGTTAATTTGAAGGCGAAATTTGAGTCAGGTGTTTTCAATCAATGGGATGACAGGTGTGAGTGAGTACCCTATTTTATTTAAAGATCAGGGATCTATCAAAGTCTGATCTTCACAACACATGTTTGTGGAAGTGTATCATGGCACAATCAAAGGAGATTTCTGAAGACCTCAAAAAAAGAGTTGTTGATTCTCATCAGGCTAGAAAAAGGTTACAAAACCATCTCTAAAGAGACTCCACCAATCCACAGTCAGACAGATTGTTTACAAATGGAGGGAATTCAAGACCATTGTCACCCTCCCCAGGAGTGGTCAACCAACAAAGATCACTCCAAAAACAAGACGTGTAATTGTCCGCAAGGACACAAAGGAACCCAGGATAACTTCTACGCACCTAAAGGACTCTCTCACATTGGCTAATGTTAATGTTCATGAGTCCACCATCAGGAGAACACTGAACAAAAATGGTGTGCATGGCAGGGTTGCAGGGAGAAAGCCTCTGCTCTCCAAAATGAACATTGCTTCCCCTCTGCAGTTTGCTAAAGATCATATGGACAAGCCAGAGGGCTAATGGAACAATGTTTTGTGGACGGATGAGACCAAAAGATAATTTTTGGTTTAAATGAAAAGGATTATGTTTGGAGAAAGGAAAGCACTGTATTCTAGCATAACAACCTTATCCCATCTGTGAAACATGGTGGTGGTAGTATCATGGTTTGTGCCTGTTTTGCTGCCACTGGGCCAGGACATCTTGCCTTCATTGATGGAACAATGAATTCTGAATTGTACCAGCAAGTTCTAGAGGAAAATGTCAGGACATCTGTCCATGATCTGATCTGAAGAGAAGGTGAGTCATGCAGCAAGACAACGACTCCAAGCATACAATTCAATCTACCAAAAATGGTTAAAGAAGAATAATGTTAATGTTTTGGAATGGCCACGTCAAAGTCCTTAATCCCATAGAAACGTTGTAGAAGGACCCAAAGCAAGCAGTTCATTGAGGAAACCCACCAACATCCCAGAGTTGAAGCTGTTCTGTACTGAGGAATGGACTAAAATTCCTCCTAGCCAATGTGCAGGACTGATCAATAGTTACCATAAATGTTTAGTTGCAGTTATTGCTGCACAAGGAGCTCATACCAGGTACTGAAAGCAAAGGTTCACATACTTTTGCCACTCACAGATATGTATTATTGGATCATTTTCCTCAATAAGTAAATAACCAAGTATAATATTTTTGTCTCATTTGTTTAATTGGGTTCTCTTTGTCTACTCTTAGGACTTGTGTGAACATCTGATGATGTTTTAGATCATACTTATGCAGAAATATGGAAAATTCTAAAGGGTTTACAAACTTTCAAGCACCACTGTACATGGTAGTGTGTGGCACTGATATAAGTGTACAATTACAGTTCAAATCAAACACAGGAGGGTTGCTGGGGTTTTTGTCCTCAGTTTACAGTCTTCAGAGTTTAAAATGTATACATTTCTGAAGCTTTGTAACATGTAGTTAAGTGGAAATCCAATATATTCTGAAGTGCAAATATTATATACTACAGTAGCACATGCAATAATGGATAGCCACATCCACCAACAGTAGTGCCTTATTGCACAATATCAAAGGTTGAACACCTGGACGAATGAAACCGAAATGTCAGTTGTTCTCCAGACTCAAAAGGTGCCTTTTATGATTCATGTAAAAGCAGAAAAGATCAGACACTCCCATGTTTCCAAGTAAGAACCTGGCATGAGCTACAACTCAGCTTAATATGGGGTGACACTGTAAAACATGATAGCCCCATTAAGTTATGTGAACGTTTTGAGTTATCTTCAAGTTGAGTTTACTCACGTTTTTAAGGCAGCATGTGAAAATTCATTTCTAAGTTTTATAAGTAATAAATTAGGCAACAGTGTTGTTTGTGATGTGCTTGCCAAGTTTCCTGTTAAAGTCCAGCACAAGCTTGTCACAGCTTCCCAATCCAGCCATGAGAATGATTTCAATACATTCTTGTTTTGTCTATGGCATTCTTATAGGCTATCTGAAAAAAAAAAAAAAAAACACATTTGCTAAAAGGTGTTAATTTCCCCTATGTATGGAGACTTTGGGACACTCTGTATTATCAACTGTGTAGTCAAGAACTGTGGTAAATCGTGAACACTCAGCTGAATGATTTTTAAGTGATTTAAGTAATGTGTAGTTAACAGTAAAAATTTTAACATTAATTTCAATATAATCCTTTTATAAATCACTTGTCTAATGTTTACATGGCCAACATTTTCTCTGTTGATGAGGTGTTATGCAGGAAAGCTATACAACAAATGATAATCACTGTCTAATTAATCATCAACATCCTGGTCCTGGCCCTCTGGGCAAAATGTTCATACAGCCCCTCAGGTTCCAATGCAGGCATTGTTCAACAAGTAGCAGGTTCCTCAAAGAGCCGTTGAGCAGACATGAGGCTGTGGCTGGTTCGCTGGGGTCATTAGGTCAGAGGCTTGGGAAGTTGTGTCGTCAGCTTTAGACGGGGGCTGGACTTGGTGGGCCGTCTCGTCAGCCTTTCTTGAGTGTGGAGTGAAGTCCTTAGAGGAGCATGGAGGCAGAGTGACGTCCTTAGTGGAGCACGGAGGCAGAGCAATGTCCTCAGAGGAGCACGGAGGCAGAGCGTCGTCCTCAGACATGCAGAGAGGCTGAGTGTCGTTCTTCACCGACTCTGCCGGCTGAACTTGGTTGGCTATTTCACCAGACTCAGGTGTACACAGAGCTTGGTTGGCTGTGTCGTCAGTCTCACGCCTGAGCATAACTTGGTTGGTCAGGACATCTGCTTCAGGCATGAGCAGAACTTGGTTGTCCGTGTCAGCAGACTCAGGCGTGAATGTGTCTTGGGAGGCTGTCTCTTCGACCTCGGACAGGAACGTGTCTTGGGAGGCCGCCTCTTCGACCTCGGACGGGAACGTGTCTTGGGAGGCCGCCTCTTTGACTTCGGGCGGGAACGTGTCTTGGGAGGACGCCACTTCGACCTCGGACGGGAACGTGTCTTGGGAGGTCGCCTCTTCGACCTCAGACGGGAACGTGTCTTGGGAGGCCACCTCTTCGACCTTGGACGGGAACATGTCTTGGGAGGTTGCCTCTTTGACCTCGGACAGGAACGTGCCTTAGGAGGCCGCCTCGTCAACCTCGGAAGGGAACGTGGCTTGGGAGGTTGCCCTGTCGACCTCTAGCAGGAACTTGAATTTATGGCGCACTGGAGATGAGACAACCTCACGTGCTGGAGCTCTGGGGAGGAGGTCGTCTTGTAGTAGGTGGTGAACGACCTCGAAAGTTCATTAATGAGACTGGCCCTCCTCAAAAACTCATCCAGGTTCAAGGTGTACAGAAGGCAACTGACCATATACTTTGCAAAGACTTAGTGTTCGAACAATCTCTTTTATGTGTGGTGTGATTGTGTGTGAGATTGGATGCAGGTGTGCGTGATTAGAATGAAGGTGAATGTTCTGAGAATGCAGTCCATGGCGGCCATTTTTGTAGGCCGCAGTGCATGATGGGAAATGTAGTCACTGGTTTGCTGTGATGTGACATCATGGAAATCAAGAATCCAATATTTCAAAATATTAGAATAAAGAATTTATAATATAGAAATATCGACCTTCTGAAAAGTATGTTAATTTATGCACTCAATACTTGGTCAGGGCTCCTTTTGCACAAATTACCACATCAATGCAGTGTGGCATGGAGGCAATCAGCCTGTGGCACTGCTGAGGTGTTACGGAGGCCCAGGTTGCTTTGATAGCGGCCTTCAGCTCATCTGTATTCTTGGGTCTGGTGTCTCTCATTTTCTTCTTGACAATACATCATAGGTTAGCTATGGGGTTAAGGTCAGGCGAGTTGCTGGCCAATCAAGCACAGTAATACCATGGTCAGCAAACCAGTCACTAGTAGTTTTGCATCTCCATAAAGCTTGTTTCCAAATGAAATGCAAAATTTACTTTCATTTTCCCCATGATTGTGGGTGTGTGTACTGAACCAGACTGAGTGATTAAAGGCTCAGGAAACCTTTGCAGGTGTTTTGAGTTAATTAGCTGATTCTAGCTCGTCTCAGGCCGACATTTCTGTATTATAAATACTTTATTCTAATATTTTGAGATACTGGATTTTTGATTTCCATGAGCTATAAGCCATAATCATCAAGATTAAAACAAAAAAAGGCTTGAAATATTTCACTTTATGTGTAATGAATCTACTGTCACTTAATGGACGTAATGGAGACTAGGATGGATGCAGTTGCAGATGAGAGCTTTTAATGAAGTGAGGCAGGCAGACAAATCGAAATCGGTAATCAAAAGCATGGTACAAAAACAGGCAAAAGGTCAGGCAGTCAGCAAACGGGCATAAACAAGGCAAGGCAAAACACAAAATGAGAAACTAGATGCAAGATCATAAACCAGGAAATGAAACACGAACAAAGGCTTGGCATGGTGACTACACTAAATACTTCGCAAACTCATAGTGTTCAAAAAGTCTCTTATATAGCGTGGAGTGAGTGTGTGTGAGATTGGCAACAGGTAAGTGTGATTAGAATTCCAGAGAAGGTAAACGTGTGTGTGTTCTGGGAATTGCAGTCCATGGCAGCCATGTTTGTAGGCCGCAGTGCAGGATGGGAAATGTAGTCACTGGTTTGCTGTGATATGAGAGAACGCCCCTCACCAAGGGGACTTCTCCCAACGTACCAAAATACACTCCCTCTCCCGGCAGACCTGGCCCTCTGGGCAAAATATCTTCACAGCCCCTCAGGTACCACTGCAGGCATTGTCTGACAAGTAGCAGGTTCTTCGAGGAGCAGAGGAGCAGACATGAGGCTGGGGCTGGTTCACCGGGGTCATTAGGCAAGACCCAGGCGTGAGAAGTTGTGTCGTCAGCTTTAGACAGGTGCTTGACTTGGTGGGCTATCTCGTCGGCCCTTCTTGATTGTCGAGCGACGTTCTCAGCGGAGCAGGAAGGCAGAGCGACGCCCTTAGCGGGGCAGGAAGGCAGAGTGTCGTTCTCCATCGACTCTGCAGGCTGAACTTGGCTGGCTGTGTCAACAGACTCAGGCGTGAGCAGAACATGGTTGGTTGTGTCAGCAGACTCGGGCGTGAGCAGAGCTTGGTTGTCCGTGTCAACAGACTCGGGCGTGAGTAGAATTTGGTTGTCTGTGTCAGCAGACTCGGGCGTGATCAGTACTTGGTTGTCCGTGTCACCAGACCCAGGCATGATCAGAACTTGCTTGTCCATGTCAGCAGACTTGGGCATGATCAGATCTTAGTTAGTCGTGACCTCGGCTTCAGGCGTGAGCAGAACTTGGTTGGTCGTGATGTCAGTTTCAGGTGTGAGCTGAACCTGGTTGGTCGTGACATTGGCTTCGGGCGTGAGCAGAAACTGGTTGGTCATGACATCGGCTTCAGGTGTGAGCAGAAACTGGTTGGTCGTGACATCAGTTTCAGACGTGAGCAGAACCTGGTAGGTCATGATGTTGGTTTCAGGCATGAGGAGAACTTGGTTGGTCGTGTATACAGACTCAGGCATGAGCGTAACTTGGTTGGTTGTGATGTCGGTTTCAGGCATGAGGGAACTTGGTTGGTCATGTTAATCGAGTCAGGTGTGAGCATAACTTGGTTGTCTATGTCAGCGATCTTGGACTGGAACTTGGTGTGGGTGGTCACCTCGTCAATCTCAGACTGGAACATGCTGTGGAAGGTCACATTATCGATCTCAGACTGGAATGTGGCGTGGAAGGTCATATTGTTGATCTCAGACTGGAACGTGGTGTGGAAGGTCACTTTGTCGATCTCAGACTGGAACTTGGCGTGGGAGATCACGTCATCGATCTCAGACTGGAACATGGCGTGGAAGGTCACGTCGTCGATCTCGGACTGGAACCTGGGGTGGAGGGTCAAATCGTCGATCTCAGACTGGAACGTGGCGTGGAAGGTCACATCGTCGATCTCAGACTGGAACGTGGCGTGGGAGGTCACCTCCTCGACCTTTAGCTGGAACTTGCCATGGGAGGTTGCCTCGTCGACCTCAGACAGGAACTTGGCGTGAGAGGCTGCCTCGTCGACCTCAGACAGGAGCTTGGCGTGAGAGGCATTGTTTCGTACTCGGACAGAAACTTGACTTGGGAGGCTGTCTCTTCGACCTCAGACAGAAACTTGACTTGGGAGGCCGCTTTTCAACCTTGGACAGAAACTTGGCCTGAGAGGCCCTCTTTTCAACCTCAGACAGGAACTTGGCATGAGCGGTTGTCTCTTCTACCCCGAACAGGAACTTGGTTTGAGAGGTTGTCTCTTCAACCTCAGACAGGAACTTGGATTGAGAGGTCGTCTCTTCCACCTCAGATAGGAACTTGGCTTGAGAGGTCGTCTCGTTAACCTCTAGCTGGAACTTGACTTTATGCTGGAGCTCTGGAGATGAGACCGCCTCGTGGGTCTCCTGCTGGGGCTCTGGGGAGAAGGTCGCCACGTTGACTTCTGGCTGGAGCTCAGCAGGTGAGACCACCTCGTGGGTCTCAGGTTGGAGCTCTGGGGAGGAGGTCACCACATTGCCCTCCGGCTGGAGCTCGGCAGGTGAGACCACCTCATGGGTCTCAGGTTGGAGCTCTGGAGATGAGGTCACCACGTTGATCTCCTGCTGGAGCTCTGGAGCTGAGACAACCTCACTGGTCTCAGGTGGAGCTCTGGAGATGAGGGTGCCACATTGATCTCTCACTGGAGCTCGGCAGGTGAGACCACCTCATGGGTCTCAGGTTGGAGCTCTGGAGATGAGTTCACCATGTTGACCTCCAGCTGGAGCTCTGCAGGTGCTCTCTTGTGGAGCCGTTTGTGAGCATGCCAGCTGCTCTTCAAACATCCCTGAGAGCAGAAATATGATCCATGGATCCCAAGTTTCCTGCATGTGGAACATTGTAGCTGGACTTCTTTACAGCAGCCCTCGGTCTTGCAGGTCTGCGTCACCTCCACCAATGCCCTGTCAGCCGGGGGCTGAAGCTGAGCTGTGGAGGCTGCCCTGTCGATCCACTCATAATAGATGTGGAATGGCAGATCAGGCTTGCTCGTCACACTGACTCACCTCAAAAATTTATCTAGGTTGTAGCTCTGTCCTGGAGATCAGCAGATTCTGGAATACACAAACCAACACATCTGGCACCAAAAATCATGCCACAGTCACAGTCACAGACATCACATTTTTCCCCATTCTGTTTGACCTATATCTGCATTTTATGCATTACATTGCTGCCACATGATTGGATAACTGCATGAATGAGCAGGGCGCACAGGTGTTCCTAATAAAATATACATTTCAACATACAGTAATATAAATATCACATTATAATGTGTGGTTAATATACTGCAATATATTTCTGATGCATGAAGGCTAATATACCTGACTCAATTAATAAGCTACAGTCCCCGAAACTATTGGATTTGTAGAAGAGCAAAAATATTGGACCATGTGATTGACAGCTGTTTTTTGTTACCCTGCTGTGTCCTGCTAAATTGATTGTTTAAACAATAAATAGCTATGAAGATACTCCGGTTTCCTCCCCCAGTCCAAAGACATGCATGGTAGGCTGATGGGCGTGTTTAAAGTGTCCATAGTGTGTGAATGTGTGTGTGATTGTGTGCCCTGCGATGGACTGGCACCCTGTCCAGGGTGTACCCTGCCTTGTGCCCGATGCTCCCTGGGATAGGCTCCAGGTTCCCCCGCGACCCTGAAAAGGAGTAAGCGGTTGAAGATGGATGGATGGATGGATAGCTATGAAGATCTACTCTTGTTTATAGCCTTCAGTTTCACCTGTGAAAACTGCATTTGTTGTTAAAAAGGATAAGCCAACATGAAGATCAGTGAGCTGTCTATGGGAAAAAAAGCAAGCCAACTGGAAGCTGCGAAAAGAGGGACAATCAATCACAGGCATTGTACAAACTTTTGGCATAGCCAATACAACAAATTGGAATGTCATGAAAAAGAAAGAAACCACTGGTGTGCTGAGCAACAGACACTGAATGGGTTGGCCAAGGAAAACAAAAGCCGATGATAGAAAACCTAGAAAAATGCTGTGAAGAAAACCCCCAAAACAACAGTCAGTGATATCACCAACAACCTTTACAGGGCAGGGGTGAAGGTAGAACAGGCTGCTTCTAGAAAATTGTGTCTTCCAATTTACAGAGAAATGCATCCAAAATAATTGGGATAAACTTTACCATGCAGCAAGACAATGATCCAAAACACACTGCCAACTCAACAAATGACTTTATCTGGGGGGAAAATTGGAAGTTTTTAGCCACTCAGATCAATCACCAGATCTTAACCCAATTGAGCATGCATTTCACCTCCTGAAGAGGAGACTGAAGGGAGAAACTCCCCGAAGCAAACAACAGCTGAATGATGCTGGGGTAAAAGCCTGGAAAAGCATCAAAAAAGAAGAAACCAAGAATTTGCTGATGTCAGTGAGTTGCAGACTTGATGCAGTTACTGCAAGCAAGCGATATGCAACCAAATATTAAATGTTATTTACTTTAATTTACTTCAAGACTTATCTGTTCCTATACTTTTGCTCACCTAAAATTGGGTGGTCTGATACAAAAGGTTCTATGTTTTGTGTTGTTTAATGTATCTAACTGTATCCATCATATCCATCTTTTGATCTTTGATTTTGGTGTATAGCACAAAAAATTGATTGGTATTGCCATTCCAGTAGTTTCATGGGAGCGGTAATTAACAAACCCATCAAGAGCAGAGCTGGGGGTCTCCAGGACTGGAACTGAAATCTACTGTCCTAATCTTAAATGAGTGGAAAGTGTAAAATCTGGTGCCCATATTCAATTCAGAATGCTTTGTAATAAATTGAATTTCTGTCTTATTTCTAGTTAGACTTATATATGTGGAATTTCACTGTGAGTTAGAAGCATCCTCACAATTTATATTGTATGGAAATAGAAGAATTTTTAAATTATAGTTGTGGGAATTCTGTCCAACATTGTAGTTCAAGGTCATTCTCTTTTGATCTCTGTTTGTGTATCTTTGGTGCTACTAACTACATTTTGATATGCTTAACTGCTGCTCTCTTCCTCTCTCAGTGATCGATTCCACAGATGTCTTGGTGTTTGCCTCTCTTCTTCCCCCCTTTTCCTCACCTACCATCCCAAGTACAACCATTACAACCTCAACAACTACCACCATTGCCCCTACAACTGATGCCATCCCCACTACTCCTGCTCCAACCACTACAACAACTACTACTACAACTACTACAACTACCACTACCAGTACTACCACCACCACTACAACCCACCCCACCCTGCCTTTCATGCTGGGTATTTGCACAGACTGCAGTATAAAAAGTCAATGTAAACGTAGAAGGCAGTTAATTCAATCGCAGTTGTAGCTGACTGAGATAAGTTGGACATTTCAGATGAAGTATTCATTATATGGGTGCCTTGTCAAGCTTAAGTGGCCATTTTTGACAAGCAGCTTAACTGACAGTTGACCTTTGCCCTTAACGAAGATATTTTCCCCAAATTAGTATCGACATATATGATTATTTGTATTGACTGTGACATCCCATTAGCTTGTTACTCCTTTGTGAGATTAAAAGACAGTCCCTATAGAATGTAATGAAGAGGCTTTAGAAAGGCCTTCATCATATTAAAGGCAGGACTTATAAGAAAATCGTATTAATGTGGTCATGCTGGTGTAGTAAGTATTAGCTCTTGTCACTTTCCTCCAGTGGTTGAAATTTGTGAAATGTACTCCTCTCCCACCTGTTCTGCTTAGCCCCGCATGTAAAGATCTGGAATCTGACCGTGGATGCTAACAGTGACTATGCTAACGTCAGCTGGAAACACAACTTCCCGGTTGGCAGCAGCGAGTTTGTGCTAGACTACACACTGGACAGTAAGACCCAGATTCTCCCACTGAGAGCTTATGAAGGGAACCTCAGTGCTTTTGATTGGGCTTGCTAGGACATAAATCAAGACCAAGATCATCTGAAGAACTTACCGAGTTTATTGCAGAGATACGCTTAGTTACAGATATTGCTGTGAATTCCAGCTCCTTTTGTTCTGTGATAGCTTAGATATTGTACAGAATAATGGACCATTTATCATACCTAACAGCTATGAGCAATGCTACTCTTCATTCTGTGCACCTTCTTGTACAATGACCCTTATAGATATTCCATCCATGCACTTTAGAAAGAACAAAGCAGCAGTGCTCTGTTTCATCTGCCATCTCTGAGAGATGAAATGAGTCATTTCAGTGGGCTTTGGGTTTGTGTCCTCGTGAGTCCTTAAAGTTCCCTTTAGGAAGCTCCTATTCTTTCTGGTGGCTCGCAGGAACAGGGAGAGATTTGAGTAAATGTGGGACAAAGAGTGTGATTAAGAGGAATGAAGAGAATGAGAGAAAGAGACAAATAGTAATAAAAAGAACCTCTTATTTTGAGTGAGTAGGGAGAAAATTACTCAAAAGACAGAATCTTCTTTACACCAGATGCCTGGAGATAACACCATTCAAAACATTTTTCTCTGATGAAAATCTCCCCTTCCTTTCTTATGTGGTTAACACCATTTTACATTTCTGCCTAATTTACAGATTTAATGCTTGTAACTATATCCCTAATTTTAGTCATGCATTTTTTTTTTTTTGTAGCGCTTTGGGATTAGCATATGACATAATTAAAGCTCTTTCTTGTTACACAAAAGTCTCACTGCATTTATGCGGGAGCTATGTATTAAGTAACTGATGCTGGATAACAGTCTCCCTTTGTCTCACTCTCTCTCTCTATCCTCTTTCTCTCTTGGTCTTTACTTCTTCACATGTCTATATTTTTCACTACCATTTGAATCTGATTGTGTACCTCCACCCCATGTGCCTTTTATGCTAATATTTCTTTGTATGGCTGCTTCACAGCTGCTTAGCTTGGCTCACAGTTCTTACCTAGTGAGCAAACTGCAAGAGCCTGGCTGGCAACTAATGTGCAACCTAGGCTTCTACTGTATTCCTCTTTTGTCTTTTAGGGGAGAGGGATAATGAAGGGGTTAATGTTTTCTACCCAACTTTATCTCAAGGGGGCTATCACAATCACAGTCTCGACCTTGAAACATGCACATGAGGGCATGATGAAGCAGTCACACTCTGAGACAGTGTAAATGTATGCCGGCTAATGGTTTCATCTGAGCAGACTTTACAAAATATGAACATGAACCTGCGTTTTGTGGGAAGGAGTAGTGGATAGATTAGATATCATGGCACTGTATGATATCACACACACACACACACACACACACACTGTTGTAAAGTAACCTCTGCAGAATTCTCCGCTCACAAAACAGGATATGTAGTTAGATTATTGACAGGCCTACCTTCTATCCCTCCACCCCTCTCTCTTACTCCAGTCCTGTTAAATAGCTGGCTGCCGCATGCTCTGTGTGTGTGCCATACTATGACATGGCGTGTGAAGGTGGACAGGAAAATTGTTTGTATGATGTTGCCTTCATTTGTTGTAGTTTGTAAATATTAAATACTGCTTTAAAATGTATTATGTATTCCCCGACCCCATATCCCCCTACAATCCAGCATGCCCATCAATTTTTCTGGAAAAACCATTAGTTTTTTTCTTCTTCAAAAAGCTAAAGCTACAAATGATGGGTCATTATTTCATTAAGATTCTGTGGGACACCAAAGATGAACAGTCCTGAGCAAATGTCAGTTTGGTTCACCTTGTAGCTTTAGCTAGCCATCACACTTAAGCCATATTTTATCGTTGCTGTGGTTCATCATAGAAAAGGCATGTGCTGTAGTAAAATTCAGGGAGTGGAAATGACTGAATTCTACACAAGCAGTGTGTGACTGCTTCTTATTTTAGCATGTTGCATGCTGTCACCAGCTTCTGGAATACCCCTCAAGTAATGCTCATGCTCTTAACACCATTATACTAGCTTGGCTTTTCTCTGAGGAGGCATAATGTGATGTTGGTGTGAATTTTCATTTGATATAAGAAAAGGTCTGTAGACGTTTGAGACTGTTGCTCAATCAACCCCTGAATTGTATTGTACAGTTGTACAGTGCAGTACTGACCCAGAATCAAAGACCATTAATGTTATTGCATTTTTTGTACCATCTGAGGAAAGGAATACTTTCCCCTTCCATTATACCACTTGCTATGGAGACATATGCTATTCCACCAGACAGTGTGGCAAATGGTAAAATATCCATGATCCTATATTTTGTCAAAGGGCTTCATTTATCAAACTGGATATTTACTAATTTATTCAGAAATTTACTTGAGAATTTTTGTATTCATGTAAATTCTGTTAGATCAGAAAAAAACATTTGTACTCTACAAGGGCTCCTGAGTTTGTGTACATTTACATATAAGGAGACTTACTGATTTGAGCCTTGACTGATAGGCTTCAAATCATAATAATTGGCATGAGTTGCAATTTTATATACAAATTACTTTGTAAGTTACCAAGTGTTACTAAGTTACTACATAAGTGTTATTAAGTTACTACACAAGTGTTACTAGGTTTAAAAAGCTCATTTATTTTAATTGCATGTGCAGATCAAATAAAATTTTTGTGAAACTAGTGCATTTTAGATTAATGACTTGATAAAGAGCAATCCATAAATGAAGACTAGCCATTCCCTAAGGACAAACTGAAGTGCTGTGTAAATGGAGAAATAGCTAGTGTACATCTGTGGCAGCTAAGGCTCTGCATTGGCTAAACTGCATTACTGAAGGATTTAACACACTTCCTCCAAGGACACTGACACTCTTTCACCACGTAATTGTCATTTTGTCATTTTCGGCTCTTGGTGAAGTTAGCCTTTTATGGAGTTTTGTCACTAAATGTAAATCAGCTGTGCTGTGAATGTGCTTGGTAATTTACATGTTGGAATGTACTTGGAATATTTGGTTTGGTTTGGCCTATGAAAACATTCATACACGACTAAAATTGATAAATGAGGTCAATTGTTTCCTACGGCAATTTCTTTACTTAGATACCATTGCTGAATTTTATTTCGCAGGACATTCAAGTTGAGTTAGAGCTAGTTCAGGTCACCAGTTGTTCAAATGCACTCTTCACAGAATTGTTCTGATAATGTCTCAATACAACTCATTAGTATAGTAATTGTCTTCCAAAATTTTCTTCTTTTTTAAAAGATCCTTTCTTTGAATGGTTTAGGCAAGATCACAATTTTATCGTACAATTTAATGTGTTAAATAAATTTTTATTTATTAGCCAAAAAAAAAATCCTTCAATTCAATGTTTGTTCATAAGAGTCTTGTCATGCAGTCTAAACTATTGGTACACTTGGCTTTGTATATGGATATAGATCTCCTTGTATATGGATATAGATAGTTCTGAATTCAAATTTGTCACCATGCTGTGCCATGCCACACTGTCTGGTGGGAAATTTCTATTAGGCTTGTCCTTCTTTAGACTTCTTTAGACACTTGATAAGACCTCAAATGATAAGCCTTAAAAGTTCATTGGCATACAGTGTGAGCACTTTTACCTTCTAGTCTCAATACATCCACAGCACCTTCCATCTCATGGAAGTGAAGGCTGCTTCTAGTCATGTTTTTGGCAGGTTGCTGAGTCCTGGATTCACAGACATTTGTCTTACATCTCCTCCTAAGGTAATGGGTCTATGAAACGTGAGCTGTTCAAACATGAACCCCCCATTAAGCTGGCTGGGTTGATAGCTGGAGCTAAGTACCGGCTCCGTGTGTATTCCCACGAACTGCCCAGCATCACCAGCGAGTATGTCACCTTCGAGACCAGTGGAGGTGAGGGCTGGTTGTGTAAAGGATGCAATGCCGAGTTTATATGTTTCAGTGTCTGTTCAAGAATTATTTGGATATTAGGAACATCTGACTTCTGAAAATGGTTTCATTTTGTGCTATTGGCAATTGTAGTTCAACAGTCTGTTATTAATCAAAAAATAAAGTCTAGTAGGGTTTATTGTCATTCCTCTTATCACAGACATAGTAGGTAATGTAATGAATGAAATATAATTTATGACCACAGAATGCCTTTCTTGTAGCAAAACAACTGTTGCAGCCATTAGCAAAACATATACACTGAGAGGTTTCCTGATAGTAATAGGTGATTAAGCCTATATATAGAAAGTGTAATATTCTGTACAATGATATTATCCTGGGATGTACACTTTCACTGAACTATACAGTCACAGACATTTAAAAATAATAATTACCATCAGTCAATTGAAAATGAATACTGTTTAACATTTGTTCTACTGTGAAGTTATAAACTAAGTTGAAGTAAGTTATAAGGGTCACTTTTCATAAATGAATGAGTCATTCAGTTATTCCTCTTTGCTTCTTTGCTTTTGGAAATACCACCAGGATTTATTGATTGTGGTGGTTTTTATTGCAGTACTAAAAATCAAAAAGTGCATAGAAGATTTTTAATATGATGCTGTAATCCTGGAATGCTTGTGTGCCTTGGGTGTGGTAAGCCAAATTAAATAATCAATGTCATCTCCTGTAATAAGAAGCAGAATTTGATATTGATCCTCAAATTCTGAACACAAAAACACATTACTGATTCAGGGACAGTCAAGATTATATTCAAGATTACAAAGCACAAACACAAAAGCTAATATTGTTTGCAACACAGGCCATAGTAGCACTAAGCAGCATGGGCCCATATCACAGTTAAGTGATAAATTTAGACAGACAGGATACAGTTATTTACAGAATGGGGTAGTAGTAGAATGCATTAATTATCAAGGAAGTGTTTTCATTCATTCGGTGTACATGTGTGTTTTTTTCTCAGAACTCTGAAGAGAATGTGATTTCTAGGCTAATACTGTTATCACAGATCAGGGTTAAATAATGTGGGTCCTAATGCACTCTTGTTATTGCTAATGTGTTTTTGATAAAGAGTAGTTGTCAGTGAAGGCTCTGCCTACTGAAACATAAAGAGATCCATTGAAGACTCAGTTTTGGTTTTGTGGTCATAAATCACAGGAAAATAGTGGTGAGTAATTAATTTAGCTTGCAATTATACTTATGGTTCAATGTCAGAAACTTCAGTTTCCTTTCTTTTTCTTGGACAATCTCTCTTTCTGTCTTTCATGTGCTCTCCAAATCCCTCCTCACTTTTTGTGCATGTGTTTGTGTGTGTGCGTGTGTGTGTGTTGTCTGACAGCCTACATTACGGACCAGGTCGACATTGCCACGCAGGGTTGGTTCATTGGTCTCATGTGTGCCATTGCACTCCTCATTCTCATCCTGCTCATTGTTTGCTTTATCAAAAGAAGCCGAGGAGGGAAATATCCAGGTAACACACAGAATGCCATGCAGTATACAATATATTTCACTGTATATTATACTGAACATTCAATGCAGTTCAGTATAATTCAGTAGATACTGTATATAAAAGTTTTGGATTCACTGAACTGAAATTCATTTGCTAATTCTGAGCCCCTTCACTCCCATTGACCTCAGTGAGAGATAAAAAGGACCTCCCTTTGGATCCTGTGGACCACAAAGACCAGGATGGATCATTTGATTACCAGTAAGTGTGTGTCCTGCTTTAATAATTGCTTCATATAATCACAATTAATTTTCCAGTTTGATCTCTATCCTGCCTTATGATTTTGTAGATGTTATATTGTGCATGTATTTGTGTTTTACCTGACGGTGAGTGCCTTTTTTTTTTTGCCTGTTTCAGGTTAGCTTGGAAAACGTAGAGACACGAGGGGGACATGTCTTTCTATGTCCTAATCAAAACTAATAAATAACTTTGCAACAAATCTAATTTAAAGATTGGCAACAAAGTTTAACAGGCTTAATTAAACAAACTCAAAACTTACACTAATCACAATCCCGTTAGATAATATTCATCATCAAAATCTAACATAAACATCCAAAAAAAAAAAAAAAGCTTTGCAAAAACCACAATCTCATTACGTAAGCTCAAGCTTCACTGAGAGCGGTACATGGGCAATGGCCATGGAGTGGCTCACCAGTGTATCAATGCTGTTATTATAGAAGGGAGGCTCATGGCATTGCTGACATCAGCTTTAAAAAGCCTGACTTGAGGCTTAAAACTGAACAATATTTTCTGTTTGGCATTATGTAACATACTGTATAGCATACTGTCTGACCACACAGAAGGTGTGTGTGCTGTTTGGCAGCTAACAAAACTTTGCAGTATGGTGCTAATCATATCTATGTATTTATTCTAAGAAGTAGTCATGATGGGAAATCATTAGCAACATGTGCAGGAGTGCTTTCTAATGTCTTTATTGCATAATCTAGACTCTGTTAGTTCATCCATCATAATATTTTTTTTTATAACTGCATTAATAGGTACATTATGCAGAAACTATGATTGAGGTGGTTTTCTTCTGTGGAACATCTTAAAGCGGTTAAGCTTAAACCAGTGGTTTAAAAATACAACGTGCAGCCAGTTATAAGAGTTTTATCACCTTTTTAGCATTCATCTTAATCTAATCACTAGATATTGCATATCTTCTGATGATTGGCTCAGTATTTTGCAAGTAATTAATAGTTCTGGTACTAACACCTCTGTCCCTCTCAAATTAAATCCTTGTCCCCCCAATCACCGAACACTGTTAAGGAACGAAAACAGGTATTTGGTTTCAACACAGCATCCCTCTTAGCCTGAGCATGTCAGCTATTGGTTGTTTTTGGAAGGGGAAGTCAGCTACATGGGAGGGGCTACAGCTGATATCCAATTCAAGGGTGTCAAACATTTGTTAAATATGTCTTTATTTAAAATGATGCACTTATAGTGAATGATAGAGTTATTCTAGTCTAGTATAGATTACAGTAACAGCAACATTTAATATTTATGAACCAAAACAATCTGCCAGGTACAGAAACACTCCCCATAAAAGACAGTTTACTGTAAGTGAGTGACAGCTTTTTTTTATTAGACTTCTGTGTCACAGCTCAAATTGTTGTATTGGAGTAGCAGTTAAGGGCAAAGTGCCTTTCCATTTGCCAGTGTTTGAGACCCTTGAGGTACTGTTCTTATATCTGGCAAGACAGCTAACAACTTGAAACAGACTGTTTTTCCTGCATGTGGTTTAACGATGGCACTGCTCTAATCTGACCTGCAGCAAAATGAACTCAAAGCTATGAAACATGCATGTAAAATGGTAAAATGTAAATTTTTCCAGGTTCTGTGAAAATGTGACCTCTATCTTGAGTTTTAGTTTAGTGGTTATAGTTTACTGTTATTTTGCTATAGTATGATTACATTTACTAGAGGCCAGCAATCCAGCTAGTAGACAATCAGCAGAAACAGCAAATGCGTAGCTTTTAGCTTGAACAGATCGATAGGGAAACAAATGTTACAAAAATAAAATGTTGGATAGATGTATGTGTTTAGCTATTAGTACATTTTCAGTCCCTTTCCAGTGGCTTCTTCTAACTGGTTTTCCCTCCTCTATTTTTAACCCTCCTCTCATTTTTCCCCTCTTGGTCCATGAAGGTCTCTTGAAAGGAAAAGGTATGAAAGTAGAGGAAACAGCTGCTTCAGACTTTCTACTCTACAGTTTATACATTGTCTGCTTTGAGTTTTTGGTTTTATTCAATTACCATGTTGGTCTAAACAAACTATAATATACAATATTGGAGCCAATTTTTTTTTTTAAAAAAAGGTGAATTTCACTGAGATTCTTTACCATAACTCTTTGTTAGACCTCTGGTTTGACCCTAATGCATCAGCTACATTCAATTATTTAACATCGTAAAATATAGTAAGGCTGGTTTTCCCCTTTTTCACCTCAGAGGCTTTTAAACTTTGCCTGTAAGTTAACCCTGACACTCCTAAATAATTTCAATGTTCATTTTCAATTTTTAAGTACACAATTCTTTATTGAATTATTAACATACATTATTTAAGCTTTACTAATTATTCCTTTAAAGTCTTTTATACAGTAATATATTTGTCTTGGAGCTTCATTACTGTATCACTCATAATTGTTGGTTAATTGATTAAAACAAAAACTCATGATAAGCAGTTTCAGGTTGGCCTGTATCTCATTTTGATGGAGGCTAGACGATTGTGGTACAGTTACCAAAACAATATGGTTTAAATCTAGTTTAAATTAAGGAATTAATAAGTTCACTTTAATAATGTTCCCAATGCTTTTTCATTGATCCCGTAATCACACTGTCACTGATATTGGTGTGGGTCTGAAACTGATGAGTTGTTAGAGCAAGGAACCATGTCTTCTAGCCTTATCATAATTTTTATAAGCAAAAAATTACAATATACAGTATATTAGGCAATGTTTATTGCTTATGTGAAGTTTAAATTAAATGAATGAATGAAATGAAAGGAATTAACAATATTATTGGTTGTCATAAAGGAAAAAGTAATCTGACATATTTCCTGTAAATAAGTGCATGGCCCACTGATATTCCACAAAATGAGAATAATTATTTATTCATTAAAAAAAATTGCAAAAGCTTTTGTCTTAACATAAGCATTTCTTTTTTATGTGCATCTTTTTGGCACCTTGCTAAGGTACTACACTTCTTGCATGATTAGGCTTTCTCTTCACAAACAACACCAGCATGCAGTTAAACGGACATATGTGTCCTAATTATTTAGTAAATACAGCCTGAACCATGAAGAATGATTCTCTGTAGACCACAGTGGTTCATAAATGAAGGGTCTACCCCACATACTTCTCTCACCCCCAACCTCCTTTTTTTTTTAACTTTGAAAGGCTTTAAAAAAAAAAAACAACTTTTTTTAAGGAAGCTTTTGCTTAGATGTTGTAGTTTCTCGTTCATTTGCACTATTGTTTTTCTCCTGAACTACAGGTAGAAAATATGGGTTTGCTATCCGGTGCAGATTCGCCTTTTTGCTTAAAAATGTAAAGGTACCAAAAGAGTAAGGCAGCTCAAATCCTCCTGTTCTGTGTACTTTTTGCTTGTTGTCCTAGTAGTAGTAAGTGTAGGAGTGAAAGGGTGCAATTCAGTGGATACAATTTAGTTTACAGACTTCATTCAACTAGCTGCAATTCTGCTTTGTGACCGTAAGGATAGATGGTCTGTGGAGTGCCCCCTTTCAGTTTACAGAACTTGTTATTCAAACTGAAATTCAATTTCATGAGTGTAGGATTTGGAAGAGTTGCAAAGTGGAATGTTAGCTTAATCACTTGTCTTTTTCTACTACCACAACAGCAGCGATGAGGACAACAAGCCTTTGCAGGGAAGTCAGACCTCTCTAGACGGCAACGTCAAGGAAAGTGACGACAGTCTAGTAGACTACGGAGAGGGAGGGGATGGCCAGTTCAATGAGGATGGCTCCTTCATAGGCCAGTACACAGTCAGGAAGGATAAGGAGGAGACGGAGGGCAACGAGAGCTCAGAGGCCACATCACCTGTCAATGCCATCTATTCTCTGGCGTAGATTCTTCCAGAATGAACAGAAGGCCAAATGCACACACAAGTAATTCAATATATACATAGAGAGAAATTTGGAACCACATATACACACTTAACACTGAGATGCACAGTCCCTATGAAGAAAGCAGGGGTGAGAAACAAACCCCTGATGGAGGGGAATTCAGAACTCGGACTTCAGTGTGCCTTTAGGGCAATGGGGCACAGGGAAGACAACAGCAACCTGAGACTTTCAAGCATTTTCTGTGGCTTTTTTTTTTTTTTTAATCCTGAACCCACATTCATACTTTCTAATATCAGAGAAAAGCAGACACAAGCAGCAGTCCTGTGACTGTATCAGTAGTTGGCCAAATCAACAAAGGAACATTGGCAAATGCCAATAATATGATAGATGTGTCAATAAAAGATATATGAATGCTGTAATCAGTGCTGGCACAGCTTGCTGTACCATAAAAATCTATGCACTATATATTACCATAATTTACTTTTGGTTGAAATTGGGTGATCAAATTTCTTCTTTTCTTTTATAATGCAAAAAGCATTAAGTTACTATTAAGTCACTGAAATGCTATACATCCTGGCACCCGTGCCCTAGCAGTGGACATATCTGCTGTAGTTTGATGCCTATTTTTGCAAGTATATTTTCATTGGCTGCATCTATAGCATTTCTAATTATCACCGCTGATGGTTATAGAGCTGAAGGCAAGCACCATCATTTATCAAAGTAAAAACGAACAAACAATCATGCAAACAAAAAATAAACACACTTTATTTTGGAGCATGGTCTTGTTTGTGCGAGAGACAATAGAGAGGTTGAAAAGAAGACTTTATCTCTGTTAGCTCAATAAAACACAATTGTATAATCATTTTTTTAATAGCTGGCACTATATATTACATAATGGGGATGATGATGATGATGATGATGATGATGATTAATTAATCTGACATCCACTATTTTTTCTAGTATTTTGGGCTGTGGTCTTTGTTTTAGTAAGTTTGTTCTAGGGTGTTTAGGTGCAAAGTAGATGGATAGACGTGGAAGCAGTAATGCTAAAAGGCTTGCATAAGCAAAGTTAATTCACTATTGAAAATTTTTTACCATCAGTACCATGCTTGATATTATCAACCATTTTAATCTTCTATATCTCCCACATCTTACAGAAACAAAAAACGAAACGTGAATCCAGACACTAGTTTCGATATTAAAACATTGCATAGTGTGATGTTATGTGAAAAAAATATTTAAATTGCTTAAATCGGGGACCATATGATTTAGCATGCTTTATTTTCAGAGCTTGGTTTTAACACTGCCTAAAAAGCAACTTGAAGTCTAGTGCCACTCACAGTGGTGGGCATGGCCACCTAGCTTCTGCAAATACAGCACCAATATAGTTACTTCATACAGAGGGCTCAGTGTATGTACAATTAAATATTTATTTGTATTTCATTTATACAATTTATATGATTAATATATTGCTGATTAATTTAATGAACACCCAATTTTAACTGCTTGTCTCATGAGGTCACTGAATAGTTTCTCACCTAACATAAGGTACAGTAAACATGTACTTAAAAAAATTATATCAGACCCATACTGTGTAATAATGGATGGGTGGGATACGGGCAGTGGATGTTTTATCCACTAATTAAATGTTTGAATCCATTAAATGTATGTTTTATCTGTTAATAGTGCTGTTTATTTTGTATTACTGTTATTGTATTACTGTTTCAATGTGTTAATATATTTTAATTTATTTCTTGTCACTTTTACATGACACAGAAAAAACCTGTTTGTTTATTTTGTTCAGACACAGTTTTGTGCTCTCTTTCATAAATGTAAATACTGATTTACAGACGGGTGGCAAATTAAAGGGAAACCTGGTGGCTCTTTTATGCTGTGGAGGTCATTTTGCTTGCATGGTTTGGGCCCACTTGTTCCCTTAGAGGGAAACATTATAGCAAATCAATATGAAGTTCTTCTTATTGATCATCTTTACTCAGAGATTAAGCATTTCTATCCTGATGGGAGTGGTCTGTTCCCGGATGTACCCACCCCCATCCACAGCTCACATCAACTTACTCAATAATTTTTTGAGGATGAAAATGATAAAAGCATATGCTGTGGCCTTCACAGTCACCAGATCTCAACTCAAATAGCTCTCAACTGACCTACATTTTAGAGTGACATTTTAGACAACTCTCTCCACCACCATCCTTACAACACTACTTGAGTGCAGTCAATATTCATTCCTCCAATACAGTTCCAGTAGAGTCAATGCCTATGTCCATTGAAGCTGTTCTGGTGGCTTGTGGTAGCCAAAGAATGTATGTTTTTTTACATTTTTTATTTTACTTTGTCACCCATCTGTAGATTTTTTACTTCACACTTAGAAATTGAATTATGAGGGTCTTGGCAGTGCTGCGTCCACCAAGGTCCAGCCAGAGGACCCCTAGTTTTCACCAAAATCTGTCTTTTGGGGGGATCCACATTGTTATTGTATTAGGTTGATTGTCATATCATATATATCATAAACTTGTGTCTCTGTATATTTACTTTCTGACAAAAGTAGTGAAATATAATGAGCTGAAGAGTTGTCAGGAGGCATGTCCACATCTCGCTGAGCTAAAGTTCAGCTGTAATAAATTGACTGTTGACAGTGACTGCAACATGGTTTTATTTTTATTAATCAAATTCCTGGTCAGGTTCTGCATACGGGTTTGCTTTGAGACTAGGTTAGGACTAATTCTTTATTTGTCAATTCGTTAGGCTTGTAATGATATCTCTTGTTTGTGTTGTTAAATACTATGTGAGTTTCAAATATAGCCTATTTTGTACTGAATGCAGTTCAAAATAATATGCTTGGATTGAATATTTTTTTGGTTTCAGCTATTATTCTTACTTCAGTCCTGGTCTCAAGTATTGAATGAGGCCAAGTTGTTTGCCCTGCTTTTCCGTTTCTTTTGTGCATATTTGTCCTGTCTATAGCCAGTTACTTGCACAAACCTATGGGCAGGAATCTTGGTGGCTGTAAGGCTTTGCTATTGTAGCATTTTGCCCTCATCTACTGGGGGCTGAGCTTATCTTTCTATTGGTGTACATGTTACTGTGTAAAGCAAGAATTTTGTCACTTCAGTTTTCCCATCATCACTGTACCTCACTATATCGCTTCTTCATAATATCCTCCTCCTGTGACCTGTGACATCTACTCACCTACCCTGTGTTCTAATACTGCCCTTAACACACCCTCATCGACATCACAAGTGGCCACATGCAGAACTTGCAGTGGGAAGAGGATCTTTCTGTGGGCAGCAAGCACAATGTGATTAAAACGATTTCTTTTTCAGTTTAGCAGAGTAAAATAACATTAGTTTCTAGTACTACTACATAATAAAGCTTTGTTTTGTTGTATGTTAATTAAAAAATATTTTTAGGGCTCTTGTTTATGCTTATGAACTCTGAATGTTTATTTTTTGGAATATTTAATTGCTCTTGTTTATGCTTATGAACAAATGTTAATATGCTTCATATGCCCTTATGCCCATATGCCCTTACTCAATAACTTCTTGGAAATTTGTATCAGTCTATAGTTAACATAAGACTCAATTAACAGACTTCAGACTTCCAGACTTCCCTTGAAGACATTAAACACTGGAATAGATTTTAACATGGCAGTAGGAATTTTTACAAAATGAAAATGGTGAGAAAAAGTGGGCTCAGGTATGCTGAAAACAGTATTGCTGTTAGGCTTTCTCCAATACCTTCTATACCAAATATTTTGCCAGTCTTGTTTTTCCTTACCATCAATGTCAGTTGAATGAAGGTGTAGACTGATGACTTGCGTGCATTGACCAAATGAAAGCACATGGATAATGGTGGCAGTGATGTCTCTGAGGCTTGGAACCACCATTTAGGGTAATTGCATATTATGTAAATCTGCAAAGTACAGTAAATGGACTCACAGTCTCCAACTTGGGGAGAGACCCTATTGTACATGCAAATGAGCATTTAATGTGTGTCTATTTTCCCTATTTTGGACCTTGGATGCATATCTTAACAGACATTTTTACTGCTTTCACAGACTTTTTTCCTTGCCCATGAAGAAGAGAGAATGAAATAACGTTCTAGCCAGGTTTATAACACTACAGTCATGTGAATTTTTTTTTAAATATATTTGGACAAGCAAACATTTGATCATCTTTTATATAGTGCCAAGTAATAAAGTTGATGTACTTGAACAAAACCACAAGGAAAATGAACTTTTCCAATCATTTATTCAACAGAAATATCAATCGATGTGATATTTTTGTGATAACTTCTTGTAGGTGATTTGCAGAATTGTCCACCAGGCTTGCTGGAATTTTTGACCAATCTTCTATGCAATATTCTTTCAGTTGCAAGATGTTTGAGGCTTTTCTTGTATGTACCTCCTGTTTCAAATCCCCCCACAACATTTCAGTGGGATTCAAATCCGGGCTTTGACTAGGCCATTCCATAACCCTCCATTTCTTCTTTTTGAACCATTCCTTGGTGGATTTGCTAGTTTGCTTAGGATCATTATCCTGTTGAAAGGTCCACTTTCGGTTCAATTTCAACTTTCGGACAGATGGCCTCGCATTATCTTCAAGCACTCTTGGATATGATGCAGAATTCATAGCTGAATCAATGAATACAAGCTGTCCAGTCCCTAATGCAGCAAAGCAAACATGTCTGCTATTACTGTGGGCAAACAACTCTCTCTTTGATTCGTCTCTCCAGAACACAGCCCTGGACTTTGCCTATATGCTCATTGAAAACTATGGTCTTGCTTTAATGTTTTTAGACAGCATGCCTCCCATGCAGGTCAAATTTGTGCAATCTCTTTCTGATTGTAGAAATATGCACTTTGACACCAACAGTTGCAAGACTTACTAGCAGATCCTGTGATGAAATTTTGGGGTTCTTGGAGACTTCTTTTTGCAGACGGTCTGCTCTTGGGCTGAATTTGCTGGGATAATGATAATGAATCTTTATTGGTCTTTATATTATATACAGCACAGTGAAATTCTTTTCTTCGCCTACCCCAGCATGCCAGGAAGTTGGAGTCAGCCATGATACAGTGCCCCTTGCTCAACAGTGGCAGCTTGGCAGTGCTGGGGCTTGAACCCTGACCTTCTGATCAGTAACCCAGAGCCTGGCAGTGCTGGAGCTTGAATCCCCGACCTTACGATCAGTAACCAAGAGCCTTAAGTGCTAAGCCACCACTGCTCCACTGGATGGCCAGTCCTGGAGAAATTGGCCGTCATTTGAAATCTGTATTTCAAATAATCCCTTGCCAGATTCATAGGCATCCACAACCTTTTTTCTGAAGGCCTTACAGAACTATTTAAATCTTGGCATAATGTCACCACACACCTCAATAACAAAGGGAACACCAGACATTAGATATGAGAGGGATTTAAATAAGACAGGTTTCACCTGCATTCCCTAAGCAGGTTCTAATTACTGGTACCCAATCTTGAACACCTGATTCTAATTTTATGGATTTGAGGGTGTGATCAATGTAGAGGTGTACTTACTTTTTCCATGTGACAATTTAATGTGTCATTTGATAGAGTGAGTATCAAATTTATTAATAGGCACTGTTTCAAAGAGGATCAAATGTTTGCTTGTCCAAATATGCCAAAAAAGCCAACATTTTCCATGGGGTGTACTTATTTTTTCATATGACTATTTCAATATTTCATATGCTTTTTAAATTTTTTGTACATTTTCAGTTTCTCTGCACACTGGTTTTCTGGCAAAATGCATACTATAGTCAACATACTCTACTAAATTTGAGAAAAAAAAAGGTGTGTTTTAAGTATTGAGCATTAAAGAACTGAAAATATAGATATGTATATGTATTTTCAATCCAATAATGTGTTTCAACATTTCAACAAATATCTTTAATTTTAGATTACAACATTTCATAGTTGTAAATTCTTCTTCTTCTTCTTCTTCTTCTTCTTCTTATTATTATTATTATTAATTTATTCAGTAATTCCTTTATGTTCAGAAACCACTTCATCCTGATCAGCTTTGGGGTTGATTTGCGCCTATCCTGGGAACATTGGGCGTGAGTTGGAAATACATCCTTGATGAGACTCCTGTCCATCATCATCATCATTATTATTATTATTATTATTATTATTATTATTAACAACACAGCACATCTTCTGAGTCATCTGGAACACCACTCATTGATATATTGCTTGTACATGAAGGGTAACATTTATGGAAATGTAGTAAGAAAGAAAAATGACATGTGACCATATTCACCATGTATGCGTGATTCACTATGTATGATGAGATGCTGCAACTTAATCTGCTAGAAAAAATTCCTTTCTTAATAGTAAAGCTGTCATTTTCTCTACCTTTGGTGTCTATGCAAATGCTTAATTTTAAAGTGTGAAACAAAAAAAGGGAAATGGCATAGCTTTGCTTTAATATTATAAGGTACTATCTGGTATTTTAGTCAAAAATGTGTTAAGCACATAAACTTCATCACTGGGGGATTCTTTGTTCTCCTGTAGTGTTTTTTATTTTATTTTATTTTGCAGTTTTGAGTTTAATATTTGAAAAGTTAAACGTTATATCTGCAAAATGTGTATAAAAAGAAGGTAAAGTACAGGTCTTGTTTGGTTTTATAATATATAAATATTATAAGAAAGACTCCAGTGCAGTGGGAAGCTAACATCAGATATATTACAATAAAATTAAATATTATAGACATTAGACTTCTACATGCAATATGTTTCATAAACTGAAGGTTTAAGTGTAACCAGAGACTGACGTTTAACTAGCATGAAATGTAAGGCATGTTTGTGTGTTTGCACAGAAACATGAATTGGATGTCTAATGCATTTTAACAATGTTAATTTAATAATATTGATACTTTAATATTGTTTTTTTTAAAAATGACATTTCAGAGTTTTGCTAGCTAGAATGTCAAATATTTGACCGCCCATATCCCAAAATGGCTCTTCACACAGCTTGAGCCTTGTAATATTATGATCATGATATCTACTTTTGAACTTGATATTTGCATTAATGCAAATGATCATTTATTATTCAAACATATTAATTTCCCCTATATTTACAATTTATAAAAGAAAGGACACATTAGGTGAACTGTCTTGAGTTTTTAACCAAAGGCCACAATTATAAAAAAAAAATAATAAAAAAAAAGTTTCACTGATTAACCTCTATTCCAAGACAAGATAATTGTTTCCAACAAATCTAGCTATATAATCTAGTCAGAAGACAATAGGGGAGGTATCTGTTTTTCTATAGACATTATCAGAATTTGTCTTTTATCCTTGTTCCATGATAGCTAGTGGCTTCTCCCCCGTATCTCTCTATTCATTTATCTGATCATCAGTGGTTCAAAGAATGTCCATTAAAGCACCCAGCTATCATCCTCATCTTTATAGACATGATGATAGAAACAGAAGTAAGATTTAAAAAAATCTCTACGGCCATAAATCCATTCAAGTTTCAGGAGACAAGAGCACTAGTGTCATATTTTATTAAAAAGACAGGAATACTTCTTGCTTGACCCCTATAAGTTTCGTAAATATTAACACAATACCGTACCTCTAAAATGAAAATGCTTTTCACATATATCTTCTGGAAACCACCAGCTTACATACCCATAGCTGGAGTTCAAGTCAAGACAAATTTGATTTTATTATACAAGTAAGAAAGTATTGGGCCTGTGGCACAAGATAATACATGCAAAGACAAAAATTGCACAACAAAACACAGATTCAATGCATAAACATTATAAAACTACAGTGTAAGCTTGCTATTCAGCTTATTACAGAGTTGAATAAATGACATCTGCTTAATTCTTATCATCAGTCCTGCCTGCTGTCTTAACTAATTACTGGAGATTGTTCTGGGTTGGGCACACACATTCCTAAACACATAATACTAGAAGTCAACACATTCGGTACAGGTAATATGTTTTGCTATTTGCATCTTCAGTGGGGGAAATAAATATTGAACATGTCAACATTTGTTTCAGTATAAATATTTCCAATGAGGCTACTCACATTAAATTTTCCCCAGACATCAGTATTAACTCAAGAAATCCAGAAATATAAAGAATTCACAACATTAAAGTCCATAAATGAAGTTATGTGTAATAAAGTGGAATGACACAGGAAAAAAGTATTGAACAAGCTAACTGAAATTTATTTAATACATAGTGGAGAAGCCTTTGTGTGTAATGATCGCTTCAAGATGCTTCTTGTATGAAGAAATTAATGGGCCGCAGTATTCAGGTGTGATTTTGGCCCATTCTTCTAAACATATTGTCTTTAAATCTTGTTCAATTGGATTCAAATCAGGTGATTGACTGGGCTATTCTAACACCTTGATTTTTTTTCTCTGGAACCAATTAAGAGTTTGCTGTATGCTTTGGATCATTGTCCTGCTGGAAGGTGCACCCACGTCTCATCTTCATCATCCTGGTGGATGGAGCAGATTCTACACAAGAATCTTCCGGTAAATGGCTCCATTCATCATTCCTTCAATTATATAAAGTCTGCCAGTACCATGCGATGAAAAACAGCCCCACACCATGATGCTTCCACCTCCAAACTTCACTGTTGGTATAGTGTTTTTAGGGTGATGTGCAGTGGCATTCCTTCTCCAAACATAGCGTGTAGTATGAAAGCCAAAAAGTAACATCTTGCTATCATCTGAACAGACTACACTCTCCCAGTATTTCATAGGCTTGTCCAAATTAGTTGTAACAAACTTTAAATGAGCTTCAACTTGCCTTTTCTTTAGTAATGGAGTCTTGCGGGGTGAGCGTGAGCAGTGGAGTGCACTGCCTATTGTTTTCTCTGTGACAATGGCACCTGCTGCCTCCAAGTGTTTCTGGAGCTCTTTCTGAGAGGTCTTTGGCCCTTGGTCTACTCTTCTGACTATTCTTCTGACTCCCTGGTCAGAAATCTTGCGAGGAGTTCCTGTGCGTGGCTGGTTGATGATGGAGTGATGTTGCTTCCACATGCAGATAATGCTCCCAATGGTGCATACTGGAGGATTCAGAAGTTTTGAAATATGTCTGTATCCGATTCCATCGATATGTTTCGCAACATTAAGGTTGTGAAGGTCTTGGGAGAGTTCTTGTCTTCTGCCCAACATGAGATGTTTCTTGTGTGTTACCTTGGTAACGAAAAGCCTTTTTATAGACCGTCTGAAGGCTTACGCTTCCTCATGCAATCTGTGATCGATTAATGACCGACGTTTAGTAGTGCCAACTCAGTGTGGCTCAAGGTCCCTTTCCAGAACCTTCACACTAACTGTCCCTCAGTGGTGGAATGAACTTCCAACAATCTGGACAGCAGAATCTGTCACTATCTTCAAAAAACAGCTAAAGACCCACCTCTTTCATGAACACCTAACTAACCTGTAAAACGCCAACCCCACATTATCCTTAAAAAAACAAAACAAAAAACCTACTCTGGCACTTAGCTTTTCTAGAACTCAATTAAAAGATCTTGTATGGTAGCACTACTTGTATTGTTCTCCGCTTTATATATCGCTTTGCTTGTATTTCCTCATTTGTAAGTCACTGTGGATAAAAGCGTCTGCTAAATGAATAAATGTAAATGTAAATGTAATACTGATGTCTGGTGAAAATTTCATGTGAATAGTCTCATTGGAAATATTTTTACTGAAAAAAGTTGACGCGTTCAATACTTATTTCCCCCACTGTCTCTTTCAATCTTCACTCATTCAGTCATTTACTCATGTTCAGTGACTGCACTGCTACTCTAGTAAGTCTCAATGCTTAAGTCTTTATATATATATATATATATATATATATAAACCCAGGAAGTGGAAATGGATTTTGAGGTCACACCAAACAACATGGCTTTTAGTTGTGATTCACAGAGCAAATGCTGCTCTATGTCCCCTTCTGTCTCTACTTCGCTCTCTCTTATTCTCTCGCTCCATCGGGTACAATTTAAATAAACACGGCCAGATGTTCCTGACACAAACTCCTGCCAGGTGCTGCATTACAACCTGTCTTGCTCCCCTCTCTTAATCTAACAGAGTGCTCCTGCATCTCCTGCTGCATTCTAATCCACTCCTTAATTCATTTACATTTACCCTTCCAGCTAAAGGGACAGCATCCAGAGACAAGATTACTGCCAAAATTGTGCCCCTTGTTCCCCAGTAAATATGATTTAACACATGCATCCTGCCCCATTTCATTTTGCAAATGCAGTACACTGGCAAGTGACCTAAAGGTATTAGGAGAACAGAGTGGGCCAAGTGGTCACTGACACTAATAATGATAAAGCCTTTACAGGGATGACCGTCTGGTCTCTAAAAGTCTTTTAGAGAACAATGTGACAAGGTATTAGCATTTGCATTGTGAAAAACATCAATATTAGCTTTTAAGGATAGAACTGTAGAATAGTTATCAAGGTTTACGACACTCTACCTATTTCTATATTGATTACTATATGGTAGAGAAACATATTTCATATGCCACGGGTGTATTAATCCCCTCTGCTAACTGCAGACATCACTTTACCATTTTATGAGCATAATAAAAAAGGTCATAATTTAAAAGTTTCAATATGATCATTATCTGAGAGCAAATGGGATGAGTAGAATCACTGAACCTGTTCCATTAGCCACATTTCAGCTTAAGATTTATGGTGCTGACTTTGTGATATAGGAATACCTAAAATCCAAGTTAAATTAAACAAAATTATTGTAGAGTTTTATCTCTATGTAGTTTTATATCACTGATGTAGATAACAACATGTAGTGACATCCAAGTAGATTTTGCAGTTTGTATGTGGTCATGTTAATGACAGGCATGGCAGGGTATACAGGAGTGGGATGAATACATAGCTCTGTGGAGCATCAGTTTTGAATATGATTATGGTGGAGGTGAGGTCACCCATGGTGTTTACCACTTAGGAAGTCTAGAACCTAGTTATACATGCAGTTGTGTATGTGCATGGGCTCTGAGTTTGTTGACCAATTTTATTGGAATAGTCGTATTAGCTACCAAGCTGAAGCTTAACCTTATCACATAAGCATTGCACTTGTCAAGTTGTGTAAGTGCAAGGTGGGTGGCTGTGGAAATTTCATCTTCTGTTCATCTTCTGTTGAGAGGTTTGTCCAATAGGCAAACCAAAGTGAATCAATGTTGATGCAATTGGACAGTAGTCCTTCAAACATGTGATGGCAAATTTTGTTCAAACAGGTATAATTGTGTTTACCTTCCTAAAAAGACTAGTCATTGAGGATGTAATGATGCTACAGTGTGGCTCTTGGTTATAAACTTTGAAGCATACATAGAAAAAGCTCATTCTGCAAGGAGTCATCAGTGGTTGACAAGCAGTTTGCTTTGCTTTTGTACTCTGTGATTGTTTGTTGATCTTGCCACATGTGGGATGGATTGTAGTTGTTAGTGTTCTTCGGTCTGCATTCTGTAGATGTTATTGGCAGATTTTATGCCTTATTTTAGATTCTGATTCTAGCTGCTTCTAGCTCATATCTACTGCCAGTTTTGAAAGCTGCCTCTATGATATTCAAAGAGTGTCCTGACCTCACTCTTCATCCAAGGTTTCTGGGTTGGCAAAACCCAGTCATCACATCAACACATTTGCTAATGAAGTCAGTGAGTCATGAAGTATACTCCTCAATCTTAATATAACAACACTGTGTAGCTGCCACTTTGAACTTCTTCCCATTACTACATTTATTGATACAGTATATACAGTCCTGAAGCACTGATCCCTTTGTCCTGAAGGTCCCATGGAACTGCTTGTTTGAGGAACTGCTTGTATGCAGGCAGCAAAAAAAGGGTGATCTGGTCTAATTATCCAAGGTATAAGAGGGAAATTATTTTGTGTGGCCCTGGTATATTGCTGTAAATGTGGTCCATTGATTGAACAGGTAGATGTTGGCCTGCTATGGCATGCAGCCTGGCACACTGCCTCTGGTACTCACAGGATTACTGCTCTTCCTTGCCACCATGCCTAATGCAACCAAAACCATACAGGCCTCCCCAGTGACTAAGGCTGTAGCAACCCGCAGTGACACCGTTAATGCATGCTCAGTGCCACTGGTTCCATATGGTTTCCTCCTGTTGCACCTAATACCACTCAGGCATGCATGCCTAACACGACTAGAGCCATACAGATCTTACCAGTGACAAAGGCTGTAACAAGCCACATGTTAATGCATGCTTAATGCCATTGGAATGTCTCCTGGTGGCTGACCAGAGGCAGGGGCATCTCCCTGCCACCCCTTGCAACTTGGGTTAGGTGTTACTTTTCCTCATTTATAGCCAAAAGCTGCTTTTCTCTGCCTCCTCAGCCAGATCTTTCAGGGCCTTCCGCTGGTTTGCTCCAGTTACTCCCATATCCCATATGAGTTGATGTTCCAACAGAGCCACGGCATCCTTCTTCTACCGGGTAGATGGTGGTTCTCCAGCCAGCCTCGTTAGCCTCAGCAGCAAGATTAGAGTACTTCAGCCTCTTCCTCTCAAAGGCAGCTTCTATTCCTTCCACCCAAGGGACAGTTAACTTGATGTGGCCTTGGTGCCACTGGACCACATCACTATATCAGGATGGAGACTTGTGTTGGTGATCTCCCCAGGGAACTGTAGATTCCTGCCAAGATCGACTCTCATTCTCCAGTCCTGAGTTCACTCAAAGGGTTCAAAACAAACTAAAAAAACAAAACAACCCTCAATAACATAAAACTTGTGATAAGGTATCTTCTATCACATTTTGGGCGCAATCACTAAATTAGAACCTTGCATAATAAGAGACCAGCACATTAGCCTCTGGTTTGTATTAAACATGTGGTGCAAAAAGACTAGTGAGTTATGGTCAGTAAAGACTTGTACGGGAGTGGAACTATCACTAAGAAAAACTTCAAAGTGCTAAATGGCTAGTAACAAGGCAAGAGCTTCTTTTTCAATTGTGCTATAGTTAAGCTGATGTTTCAAGAATTTCTTAGAAAAATTACAAACTGGGTGTTCTATCCTGTGAACATCATCTTGCAGAAGCACTGCTCCTCCATCCATGCTACTGGCATAAACTGCCAACTTAAACGGTCTGCTCAGGTTTGGAGCAGATAAAACTGGAAAGCTAGTCAGGAGCAGTTTAACCAACTCAAAGGTTGACTGGCACTCTAGGGACCACCTTAAAAACAAATTCTTATGTAATAGATTAGTGAGAAGTGAACCATGTTGAAGAAATTTTTACAAAAACATTGGTAGTAGCCGGCCATGCCTAAAAACCGACGGAGGTCACGCCTCGTCTTATGAGCTGGGAACATGCGTATCACCTGCATTTTGGCACTTAATGGTTTAACCACCCCTTGATCTACTTGCTTACTCAAATAGGAGACAACTCCTTTTCCAAATTCACATTTATCTAAGTTTAAACTAAGGAAGCATCCAAGAGAGAAGGAAAAACAAGTTCTAGTAGTTCAAAGTTTTGCTTCCAGGTATATGAATAGAATACATCATCCTGGTATACAGGTATCCAGGTATCTAGGTATACGGAACATCCCCCAGTACTCGATTCATAAGCCGCTGGAAGGTCGCTGGCGAGTCATGAAGGCCAAATACCATAACCATATACTGGAGGAAATTGTTATGTGTAGCAAAGGCAGAGATCTCAGCCACTCGTTGGGTAAGGGGAACTTGCCAATAACCTTTAAGAAGGTCCAACAGAATCAACACAATCCTCCATTCTTGGAAGAGGGAACAAATCAGGCTTTGTCACAGCATTAACTTTTCTGTAATCAATACAAAAACAGAAAGAATCAGTGTTTGGCACTAAAAGACAAAGGGAGCACCATGGGCTCACACTCAGAACAGCTAATCCATGTTCCAATAAATAGTCTGTTTCTTGTTTCATACTTGGCCATTTAGTATGATTTACCCTATATGGGTGTTGCGTGATCACCCATCCCAATGTCATGTTCAGTAATCATAATATGGGATGGAACATCAGCAAACAGATTAATAAACTTACCTATTAATGTTTTAGTGTCTTCCTGAAACAGAATTGGCTGAGTAAAGGAAGACGTGGATTTTCTTCCAAAATATAGATCATCAACCTCAGGGGAATATTCAGAAGGAGAAATTTGACCCTCTTCAGAAAGAGTAACCAATGGCATCACAGATGGAACAGGTTTGGTCTTAGATGGTGAAGGACGATCACAATACTTTTTCAAGAGATTAATGTGACACACAGGTTTTATGTCTACGACCAGGCATACCGAGAAGATAGTTAGTAGGACTCAACTTTTGTTTCACCTCATAAGGTCTGGCAAACTGGATCTGGAAAGAAGATCCTGGCACATGCAATAATGCTAACACTAGGTCTCCAACAAAAAAAGTAATGAGAGATAGCCTTATGGTCATTCTGCTCCTTCATAGCCTCCTGAGAGGAGCGCAATGCAATACCTGCCATTTCTCTCGCTAAACTGAAAATGTTCATGAAGAACTTGAACATCTTTCACAATAGTCTTTCCCGGAGGGGGAGAAGACTTTGCTAACCACTGTTCTTGTTCTCTAACCCTTTAAGGGACCTCACACAGTATGACCAAACACCAGGTATGATTGGCTAAAGCCAAGAGATTCCTGCACAGCCTCACGTACAGCAAATAATATAAGGGGCACCCCTCATCCCAGTTTCTACACAGAACATGCACAGCATAGTTTTAAATGTTTGATGAAAGCAATCCAAGGCACCTTGCAACTCTGGATGAAACTTGGTGGGAAATTTGCAACTCGTGCATTGCTTGTGAAAATAATCGTGCCATGAAGAGGCTTAAGGAACAGGTTTTAGGCAATGGTCCAACACAATCAATGATAATCCGTTCAGACGGGTCTGTGCTGACTACAGTAGGTTTCAGGGGAATAGGAGGAACAACCTGATTAGGTTTACCCACTAATTGACAAGTGTGACAAGTCCTGCAATATGTTGTGATGTCACTCTTTATACCAGGTCAATAAAAATAATTTAAGGCACATTGATAAATCTTATGGACCCTTGTATGTCTAGAACAAGGATGATCATGAGCTAAGTTCCGAACATGACTTCTCATTGAGCTGGGAACCACCACCTGCAATGCTTCCAACCAGCGATCGTCAGCGCTGAGAAGGGACAATTTCCTTATCAGAATCACATCTTCAATAAAATACTTTGACTGACGATGCACTAATTCAGATGGACCTCTTATGGACTAAAAACACTGTGATAATGAAAGGGTCTGTTTGCTGAGCAGCCACTAACTGGTCACGAGACATGGGCAGATTTACCTCTGGGCTAGGATGGGCACTTACTTCATGTGGCACCACATTGGGAGTTGGACCTGCACGCAAAACATGGCACAGACACACACAAAACAGGACATTCTAACCGCAAGATATTTCTGGTTGTAACACCAATTGATTTTGTCCTTCCTAGCTGGTGCCTGCTCTTCTGCTCTTCTTGACTTCTTGGATGGGAAGGTGTGTCTCCTTGGTGCTCACAAGAAAGATCACACTACACTACAGTGTTTTCCTCCTTACCTACCTGCCTTTCCTCAGCACTGATGGGTCCGTTGGCACTGTGGTTTTCGACCTGGATTTTGCCCCGTCTTGTCTGATCTGACATTGCAGTGCATATCCACAGGTTCCTCTCGTTATCCGTATTCTAAGATGTTCCAAGTATCTAAATCCAAGATGTTATTTGCTCTCATTGGACACTTCACATGTTAGTGGTATTAGCTGGAGAGATGTGATGTGAGCTTGGTTTGATTAAATTACCACAATAATAAAGACTCCCTCAGGGTGTGGTGATTCCTGTTCGCCTTATAGCATCGCGTGAGAACCACAGGCTATATATGTAAATACTGCTGACTAATAATTATATTTCCCTTGATATGGCAAGGTCACAGCATGGAGTGAAGTGAACATCAGACTAAGCTGTGGAGCCCTCTAGGAAGTAAACAGTAAGTTATCCTATACTGGATTGTCATGGCAGTAACAGAAATTGCCAGACGACTTGACTGCTCAACCCCCCAGACCAGGAAGAGGAAGCACTTATACAGTGTTGAAACAAAGAGTAATGGAGTTGGCAGCAGGCATGAGCCAAATTTCTGAGCTGTTATTGGCACTGTAACATCAGCACATGCAGAACTCTGAGGAGCTTAGTACAATTGCCTCATGCATAGACAGACCCTGGTGTATTTCTCAATGGCTGCAATAGCAAATGCAGAAGGTTGCATGCTTCCAGTTACACCAATGGTCTCCCAAGTGGTAAATGCTGATGCACATAAATCTCTGTGGCATGCAGCTGAATATAAAGGAATTGAAACACTGGTTTGTGAAGTAGGTTGTATCCACAACATGGTGCACAGTAGTCCTGGTCCATAATGATGTAATGTATGTAATGGCAGGCACGAGGGGTACAAAAATCCTACAGTCAACACTGTTCAATAGCCCAACAGTGGTAGCTTGGCAGTACTGGAATTCAAACTCACAACCTTCTGATCAGCAGTCCACAGCCCTAATGGCTGAACCACCACTACCCCCAACTCCATGTTAAAGAGTCATAGCAGTGAGGTGTGCTAGATAGTCAAGTTGGCTGACTCAGGTGAGTTGACTGACTCAAACACCATTGTCAGCACATGCCATGTGGTGCTACTAACACAGAACAATAAACAGTTTGTGTCAGATCAGAGCCATGATACCGAGACATCTGAAAATACATGGTCTCTTATGGTTCATTGTTGACCACAACCAAACAAGAAAACAAAATTGGCCCAATCCTGGATCAAAGAAAATAAATAAAACTCTAAAGTGTTGGAATTTACATTTACAGCTCAACAAGCCTATACTTTAAGATTACTTCAAATTTACATTATTTAAAATCTGAGACAATTTGAAAGCATTTTTAAGCACTAGACAAACACACATAGAACCTTATTCTAAGAGATCAAATATTGTTTACTTTTTTATATTCTATCTGGCTGTATTTCTTATTTAACAATAATTTAATTTACAACCCCAATTCTGAAAAAGTTCGGACAGTATGGAAAATGCTAATAAAAACAAAGAGGATTGATTTGTAAATGTACTTTGACTTGTATTTAAAGAAAAAATATATAAAAACAAGGTATTTTATGCTTTATCTAATCAACTGCACAATTCTTTTGTAGATAAATATTTATTTTGAAATTGATGCATGCAACACTAAGTAAGTCGGGACATGGGCAATTTAGACTAATAGTGATGTGACAAGTTTAAATAAGAAGGTGATGTGAAATAGGTCAGGGAATCATTTAATCATAGTATATAAGGAGCCTCCAAAAAAGGCCTAGTCCTTCAAGAGCAAGGATCGGTCAAGGCTCACCAATCTGCCAACAAATACGTCAGCAAATAATCCAACACTTTGAGAATGACATTCCCCAAAGACAAATCGGTATGATTTTGGGCATTTCACCTTCTACAGTGCACAATATAATTCAAAGATTCAAGGAATCTGGTCAAATCTCTGTGCGTAAAGGGCAAGGCCAAAAATCACATCTGAAGTCGCGTGATCTACACCGTAGCACAGTGAAATCATGTTTTGTGGTCCGACGAGTCAACATTTCAAATAGTCTTTGGAAAAAACAGCCACCGTGTTCTCCAAAGAGGAAGAGGACCATCCAAGCTGTTATCAGTATCGAGTCCAAAAGCCAGTGTCTGTATGGGGTGTGTCAGCGCCCATGGCATGGGAAACTTGCACATCGGTGAGGGCACCATTAATGCAGAAAGATATGTACACATCATACTTCAACATTTTCAGGATTTCAGGGCCATAGTGTGATAGTTTTCAATCAACCACCAAAGGGCACAAAATGGCAACTGATATTGAGGTTGGGCATGCAAGTTCTGGAAATGGAAAAATGCACTACTAATTTAATCAGTGCAGTTGAGGATGCACTGTCTCACAGCAGCACACCCAGGAACTCGTATATACTTATGTATTGATTGTCCCATTATGGTCAAAGAGTTCCTGAGAGGATTTGTGTGCCTGCTCCCCATCTTTTGCAGCAGAACATACCTGAACCTGAACATAAAAATAGGACAGAGCTAAAATACAGTTGGTAAACATCTAAAAATTTTCCATCTGTGGGTATTATAGCAGCTAAATGCTGTTTGGATCTGACTCTGAAAGCTGCACACACTGCTGCTAGGCCTACTAAGTTTGTATTCTTCAAGCTTATTGGAGATGTATTTGGACTTATGCAATTTAGGGATCTTTGAAAAAGTAGCAGCACCTTACAATTGATTCTGTAATAACTGGAAGCTAATGTAAGTCTCTGAAAACAGTATTCTCTAGTTCTGGTTATGGTTTTAGCTGCCCTATTCTGAATGAGTTGTGGCTGATTTTTTTTGTGATTTTGGGCCATTTTACTGAGACCAGTGCAATTGTCCACCTGGCTGGAGATGAAGGGATAGACAAATGATAAAAGGCTGATTTAGTTATTGATGTAATATATTTCTTTACTAGTAAGTGTGAGAAATGATAATGGTAAGATTTTTTTTTTACCTATAGAGGTCTGGATTGACTACTATTTTGGCTTTATTTTGTTAAAAAAAATGGTGTATTTCATCATATTATTTATTACTTTAATGCACTGACACAGTCTATGGGTCTGTACTCTGTTGGTGAGATGGCTAAATATAGCTGTGTCTGCGAATTTATTTTTCTGTAGGATTGCTGAGATGGCCACCAAGTGGACAGATTCTGCTATTAGGAGTTTTGTATAGTAACTGCTCTTTATTAACTAGATGCTTTGTAGTTTCACTGATATGTGCACTGTAATAACAACTATGCCCAGATAAATATGTTACCAGTGATAACCCATAGCCATTCGCAGCTTGCTGCCATTTGATTGCAAAGGTAGGTCAATAACCATTAATTTCACATGGCAAATTTGTGAAATTCAATCAGCCAAAAATAGACCAATGGGATAGCAACTACTTATAAAATGTGCTTGCTTAGAGAGGGGATCTAGGTTATGTGCTTATTTGTGTGTTTATATAAAAAAAAAACACGCCCTGTTCTCAACTCTGTCCTTCACTTCCCTGACATGTGCAGTATTGATCTGACTAATATATCCATGACAGCAAGCATCTGTGTATTTGTGTGTTCACGTGTGTGCCTGTGTTCGTGTGTGTGCCTGTGTGCATGTTTGTCACCATACATTTTTTTCCAGCCTCCATATTCTGTAAGTGAGACAAAATCTATAAGATGCAACACTCTCAAATATATTGTACATTATACCACCAAGGTGTATACCAATTACAAGCAAAGATATACATTTGATAAA